>NW_006922347.1:87974-90784 GCF_000298275.1 Orycteropus afer afer
ACTAAGGTGCGCCTGACACAAGCCATGATATTTCCAATTGCCTCATATGCATGTGAGAGCTGGACAATGAATAAGGAAGACTGAAGAAGAGTTGATGCCTTTGTGTTGTGGTGCTGGCAAGGAATGCTGATGGTACCATGGACTGCCAAAGAACTAACAGATCTGTCCTGGAGGAAGTGTGGCCAAGATGCTCCTTGGAAGCCAGGATGGCCAGACTTCGTCTCACCTACTTTAGTCATGTTGTCAGAGGGGCCCATTCCCTGGAGAAGGATGATATGCTTGGTAAGGTGGAAGGTTGACTAAAGAGGGGAAGGTCTTTGATGGGATGGATTGACACAGTGGCTGAGACAATGGGTTCAAGTATAGCAAGGATCATGGAACTGGCATGGGATTGGGTGGTATTTCGTTGTGTTGTGCATGGGGTTGCTATGAGTCAGAAGTGACTCAACGGCACCTAACAACAACAGCTGCCCAGCCACTCATCCGGGCCCAGCCAAGTTAACACAAACATAACTACCACAGGCATGTTATCAAGAGGGATCAATTCCAGGAGAAAAGTACATCATGCTAGCTAAAGTGGATGGTCATTGAAAAAGAAGACTCTCAAGGGGATGAATTTGCGCAGTCACTGTAACAATGCATGCAAACATGGCAATGATTGAGAGGATAGTCAGGATCAGACAGTGTTTTGTTCTATGGTACATAGGGTCTCTATGAGTCAGAACTGACTGGACAACAACTAGCAATAATTCCTTTCTACCTAATTGATCTCACTTTAATAGAAGATACCCTTCAAGTTGGGTTCAATTTCCTAATTGACCAATGCACAGACTGAGACTAGGTTTGTTTTTCAGAAATCTGTCTACAAAGCAGATAAAAGTTGTTTATTTATGTAGAACCTAAACTGAAAATTTGAACTTCTGAGCTCATCTTTTCCCTACTTTCTTAGTGCAGTTAGAAGCAACCAGTCAATCCTATTTCAAAATTTAGTTTGACCAAAATGTTTTACTCTTGCAAATAAATGGTCATATGCCATCAGGATCAAAGGAAGACTCATTAACAACCTGTGATACGCAAATGCTTGATAAAGTGAAGATGGCTCAAAAAATTTACTGATGAAGAACAAACACTACAGTCTTCAGTATGGATTACACCTTAATATAAAGAAAATGAAAATCCTCAAAAGTAGACCAATAAGCAACATCATGATAAATGGAGAAATGATTGATGATGTCATGGATTTCATTTTACTTATTTCCACAATCAATACCCATGGTAGCAGCAGTCAAGAAATCAGATGATGTATCGCACTGGGCAAATCTGCTGCAAAAGACCTCCTTAAAGTGTTAAAGAGCAAAAATGTCACTTTGAAGACTAAAGGGTGCCTGACCCAAGCCATGCTATTTTTAGTTGTCTCATATTCATCTGAATGCTGGATAATGTATCAGGAAGACTGAAGAAGAGGTGATGCATTTAAATTGTGATGTTGGTAAGGAATACTGAAAATACCAGGGACTGCCAAAAGGATGAACAAATCTGTCTTGGAAAAAGTACAGTAAGATCAATCCTTAAAAGAGAGAATGGCCAGACTTCATCTCATGTACTTGGGTCATGTTCTCAGAAGGGACCAGTCACTGGAGAACATAATACTTCATAAAGTAGACAATCGATGAAGAATGGCAAGACCCTCTACAAGAGAGATTGGTACAATGATGGCAATAATAGGCCCAAGAAAGGCAGTCATTGGGAGGCACAGGACTGGACAATGTTTTGTTCTGTGGTACATAAGATCACTATGGGTTGGAGCTGACTCTATGACACCTAACAACAACATATCTTATCTCCTACTAGGATTTGATTTAAACCAGTAGACATCTATTTGAATCCAACTCATGGTGATCCATGTGTGTCAAAAAGGCCTTTCTTCTGATGTGACTCTGGATGGACTTGAACCTCCAACTTTTTGATTTGCAACCAAGCATGTTAACTATTTGCATATCTCTATTACCATATCATGTCATAATCACATGTGCCTTTTTTATTATTATAAATACAGTCATTAATGTCTTTAAATCTAGTCAAACTATAGAACTATTTTAAGAAATCCCAGAACCAATTCAGAAACACCTTTCATTTTCTATTCAACTAGAACCACATCTGGCACAAAAGTTCGTATCAACATTCAGTCAGAGAAACAGAGCCAGTCAAAGTATACATTAAGAAAATCACTGCAAGGAATTGTCTTACATGATTCTGAGGACTGGATAGACAAGTCCTAAATCTTAAGGGCAAGCTGTCAGGAATAACAAGCCAAGATCTCAGCCATGAGCTGAACAGGCAGAATTTCTTCTTCTTTGACTTTTAATGCCTTTCAAATAATTGAGTTAGGCACACTTATGTTATGTGAGACAATCACCCTTGTTTAGAGTCAAACGATTATGTACTCTAATCCTATCTACAAAATATTTCCATAGTAACACCTATATTAGTATGTGTTTGAATAAATGATCATAGTCTAATCAAAGCTGACACATGAAATTTATCTTCACACTGGAATAAACAGATATAAATAAAAAATATGTTTCTGTTTTCATTAATTTCAATTGTAAATGTCTAGTTAAGTGGATATAGATCTTGTTGTTGTTAGATGAGTTGGAGCTGATGCCTACTAACAATAAAAGATATATATAGAGAGAGATATTCTTATTGATACATAAAGACAAATTTCAGTCTAAAAACAAAGATTCTTCTATAGTCACATAAAATATCTAGATGGATAAACAAAGCATTACTATTTCCAAATTATTGAC
>NW_006922347.1:91039-106575 GCF_000298275.1 Orycteropus afer afer
CCTAAGGCATTTGACTGCTAACCAGAAGGCTGACAGTTGCAACCCACCAGCCACTCATTGGGAAGGAAGATTGGGCAATCTACTTTTGTAGTTATACCACCTCAGAAAGCCAAGAAGGGGTGGCTATGAGTCGGATCTGACTCGATGGCAGTGAGTTCGGTTTTGTGTGTGTGTGTATGTGTGTGTATACTGGACTTTTTTGTGGAGACATGTGTCAGCCTCCTCATGGAAGAAAAAGAATTGAGCAGCTGAAATCCACATTATCCTTGATACATGCATTGAGGCCTGGTGTGCTGACTTTGTATATGGAAGAAATACTTTATCACAATAAGGAAAGGCTCTTATTGCAAGATTTTGAACAGCTCCAGAGTTAGCCTCTTTGGTGAAGTTTTGCATATTACAGTCCTCATCTACCAACTTTTTAGCTTCTCCATTGGCTCCTGAGAATGTCTTTTCTGATATGCTTCAGCTACTCCCTGTTTTACCTCCCTCATCCATCCTTTGATGTTACTCTAGAGTGCTTCCTTGTAATATTGCCTGTCTCTTTGGAATACTATCTGAACAGCTGTTTCTGCAGAGAACAGTACTTATTGTGGTTTTAATTGAGTGCATCTCTTAAGATTTTTTTTTTTTTACAAGCATTGAAGTGTTTTTAACTGTAGAGATTGTGTGTAAGAGAAAGTTAAAGTAGTTTTTTCCCCATTATATGCATACATTTGTGTCATGCATCATATAACATCACAAGGGAAAAATATAATATAATGAAAAACACAAAACCAGTAGAACTTGCTTCCAGTCTCAGCTCTGTATAAATTTGCTCTGTGATCTTTTTAATTCACTTAACCTCTCTGGATAATAATATTTGTCCTGCCTACTTTCAGATAATAACTATTAAATTGTTCTGAAACAGTTCAAAGTGCTACAATTACAAAAGAACCAGCCACTTATCAAAGGAAAGAAAGAACACAGCTAAATCCTTTTCGATTTAGAAGGAACAGTCATTTTACTTATTATTTTTTTGTCATACCCTAGGGTATTATTCAAGGTAACATTGAGCTATCCACTTTAGAATCCTTCTAGCCTTAAAATGATCAATACTTTATCTATTTGATTCTCTTTGAATTTGTCTCATGTAGCTTTGATATGTGTAAAAGGTTACCAGGAAAAAAAATCAGCCAGAGTTTAGATGCATTTTCCACATAATGATTAGATCTGATAGTACCTACAAGGTAAGTCTTTCACGTTCAATATAAAACATTCTAATTACTCATAAATATTGTTCTGAATCACAAAAGATTATTTAGGTATACTGAAGAATAATTTTTTTTTTTCCTTGCAAGTGTTTATGGTCTGGGCTACTTCCAAGTAAACACTTACAAGAAAAAAATATATATACATTCTTCAGTATACCTAAATAATCATATATATATATATATATATATATGAACTATTATGAAGGCAGACAGATGCACTAAACAAAAAACAAAATCTATTCCTTTCAAATCAATTGTAAATTACAGTGACTATAGGAGCTCTGATAGTGTAGTGCCTGAGGCACTTGACTGCTAACCAGAAGGCTGGCAGATCAAACCTTCCAGCCACTTTGTGGGAGAAAGATGAGGCAGTCTGCTTCTGTAAAGATTTCCAGCCTTGGAAGCTCTAAAGGACAGTTCTACTTGCTCTCAAATGTCATTATGACTGGAATTGACCTGATGGCAGTTTTTTTTTTCTTTTTCTTTTTAATATGAGATGCTTTTAGCCTCTTAACACAGATTTTTTTTTTTTAATAAACATGACAAATATGTAAAAAATAAAATATTGGTCACTGAAATAAGTGTATAAAAATGTTCTTAGTTCTTGATAATATAGCAACCAACATGCACCATATTCTACTTTATATTATTGTAATAATAAAAGTAAGTACCTTAAAATACTTTAAGTCCGTGTACATGTGCCCTGATTTACAAGCTAGATTTCTCTTTTCGTATTATATGTTTTTTAAAACCATGTTACATTGTTTTTATTCTATCTTATAAATGTAATTGTTTCCACGTTCTCTAACAATAAGTGAATATGTAAGTTTCTGTTATTATTCCCCATTTGTTTTACGCATCTCTGAGCTTCCATAAGATCTATCCAGATAGTAGCTAACATACGTGCATGATGCTGTCAGGTGCCAAAAGCATAAAAGCAGAAATTGCAAGACTTTCTTAACAGGATCAAGTTCAAGGTTGGAAGGGGTCTCCAAAAATTCATGAATAATAGAACATGTGATTCATTAGAATCCTCTTTGGAGACTATCAAGGAAAGCACATTAGATTTGAGATGTCTATTAGACATCTAAGTGTAGATGTCAAGTTTGCATTTGAATATATGAGCAGAAATTTCAGTAATGTATTCTATCCTGGAGATAAAAATTTGAGTTCTCAGCAAATTAAATAGATTCAATCATCAAGAATGAAATTGATGGATAGATGGATAGATAGATGATAGATATATAGAGAGATACATAGATAGATAATGTATGTGTATATGTTTAAATTATACGACTATCTGGTGATCATTTTATTACTCTGGTTACTGAGTTTACTGTACTATTTAGTTGACATAATTAGAAATGAAAATAAAATGAAGTGTAACTTAACTAAGTATACTGTGTGCCCTTGGAGTATACTAAATGGGGGAAAAAAAACCTGTTATGAAGCATTACAGAGTTCTCTGAGAAAAAAACTTTATGGCATTGTAAAAATATCTTGTGGGACTGAATGGTCCACCTCATTAGCCTCAGCTGGATACAAAGGCTCAGAGGAATTATCTGAAAGAAGTTTCAGTCAAAGGACTTCTAATTTTCTGTTGACTCCCTGCCCCCAGTTACCATCTCCTACACTGCAAATTGTGTAGCAACAACCCTGATTGAATCAGACCGACTTGCTACTAGCTCTAGTTCAAGTTTCTTGCTTAATATTCCCAGGTCAAACTCTATTTAAAAAATTGGTGGCGTAGTCCCTTAGGCATTTGACTGCTAACCAGAAGGCTGGGGTTCAAACCCATCAGCCACTCCTCAGAAGGAAGATTGGGAAATCTAGTTCTGTAGTGATACTGCCTGGAAATCCAAGGAGGGATTGCTATGAGTGGGGCTCCACTTGATGGCAGTAAGTTTGGTTTTCCTAGTAAAATTTAGGAATGCTTACTTAACTAGGGCAATAAGCTCTCCCTTGTTATTCGGTATTTAAGAAGTTTGATTGAGGATACAATGGTAAGGACCAAGTGCATGTGTGAGAGTTTGAAGAGAGCAGATCTTCTTCTTGAGAGAAGAAGCTGTCTCCAGCAAGTCTCCTTCTCCCACTTTATCTGCTTAAAACAACAAATAGAACTACCATAGGTAAAGAATGTGTGGAACAGATATGCTTGCTTTTCTTTACTACAAGCTTACCTTCCTTTGTTATGGGAATGTTAAGATAGGTGGAGCAAAAGTTTTATATAGGCTTAGCATACACACACACACACACTCACTGCCGTCCAGTCAATTCGACTCATAGCGACCCCTCTTTGTGTTTCCAAGGCGGTATCACTATGAAAGTAGATTGCCCAATCTTCCTTCTGAGGAGTGGCTGGTGGGTTAGCATAAGAAAGTCAAATTAGCCTCTTGACCTATTTTTAAATGTAAGGCCAAACTTTGGCTAGTGACAAAGAGTCACTGAAGACCCTGTGGTATAATTGATCCATCAGTAAGCTGGGCTGGTGTTTGGGGAAAAAAAAAAATCATTTCAGTAAGATAGAGCATATATTTGCACAGAATTTGGTTTAAGCAATAGACAGTTATTTAGAGTTAAGATCCTTGGGGTAAGACAATTTGAGTATTTGGAAAACAAAAGAAAACAAAAAACCCTAATCGGGACAGCTTATTTAAAGTTGATTCAATATACATACTTCTTTATGGGTAGTACCGAACTTATTTCAATGGTATATTCTTTCTGTGAAATATTAACACAGAATGAATAAACAAAGGTACTTGTTGTTATGTAATGATCAAGACTACACTGAGAAACTTTGCTGGGTACTTGTGAAGCTTGATCTGTATTACTGAATTGGGAGGAATTCATCTCAGGAAGAGTACGTGAAGATTCGGTGGAATTCTTTCTCTACCTCATAATCCTCATAGGTTTAAAACAAACTTGGCTCATTGGAAGTAATCTGTACCTATCTCTCTTGTGATGTGACTGATATTTTTTTCTTTGCCTATATATGTATGTGTGTGTTTGTGTGTGTGTGTATGTATCTCCAACCAAAAAAATAAAGAACTCTGTTTCCTCATCCTTCAATGAAAAGAGATCCAGCCATAACAATGCTTGCCAGCAATATATATGTGTGTGTGCATGTGATATCTAGTTGCTGACCACTCTCATACATATTCAAAGTGTAAATTTAAAGTGTAAATTGGTCTGTATAGTTGACATTTCTAATCAGATTCATGAATTATAACATCCTAAGCAGGGATTGATGTAGGAATTTTTTCCTACCTCCAGCGACAGTGACTTCCCTCCCAGAATGCAGCAGATCTATCTCTGTTAGCTCTGCTTTTCTCCATTTTTTTGCTTCTGAATGGTGATGAGCTAGACTTTCAAATGGAAGGCAGGGGATTGTGAATGAAAAGAATATGCTTATCAGTTCACAGTAAACTCAATGAATAATATAAGTATAGTTGCAAATGTTTTCACCCATTCTGCATCAAAAAGCTTAATGGTATGGGAAGACTAAAAGGATTTTTATTTTTTTAATGGTTAAAGAAAAAAAAATGAACAACACAGGAAGCTTTAAAAAAAAGAGAAAGAGAGAGGGAGAGGGAAGGAATACACAGATTCACTGTACCAAAAAGAATCGGTCAATGTTCAGCTATTTTGTGAGGTACTATATTATCAAGAACCAATGGTATTGAAGGAATAAATCCAAGCCTCACTAAAGGCATTAGCAAAAAAACAGGCGCCAGAAATTGAGAGAATTCCAAATGAGATGTTTCAGCAAATGAATGGATCACCAGAAACACCCACTTGCCTATGCGAAAAAATTTGGAAGAGAGCTGTCTGGCCAACTGACTGGAAGAGATCCATATACATGCCCATTCCAAAGGAAGGTGGTCCAACAGAATGTGGAAATTAACGAAAATATCATTAATATGATACCCAAGTAAAATTTTGCTGAAGATAATTAAAAATGGTTGCAGAAGTACATTGATGGGAAATGTCAGAAATTTAAGCAGATACAGAAGATAATTTCAGGATTGTGAAAGACTGGGTAGTGTTTCCTTCTGTTGCTATGAGTATGCTACGGTTGCTATGAGTCAGAACTGACTCGACAGAACCTAACAAGAATGTAGTAGAAGATGTGGAATAAGGGATATCATTATCTTTGTTGCTGTCAGATCTTGGCTGAAAGCAGAGAATACCAGAAAGAAATCTGTTTTACTTGCAAATATGGCAAAATGAAGTGTGACTATAACAGAAATTATTTTATAAGTATTGCCCCAGTCCAGACCTAGGTTGGTTGCAAGTCAAAGATTTTGATTGCAGTGTCATTGTTTTTGTCTGCCTCTGTGCATGCTTTTGTGGAAATGAGACAATGCTATTTCCAGTGCTGCTCTCCAAATCATTTGAATTGCAACTAGAATCCTAATATCTTTCTTTCATAATTTTGGCTTTAATTTCATACCTATAGCATGGGAGCTCTGGTAGCATAGTGCCTAAGGCATTGGACTGCTAACCAGAGGGCTGGTGGTTCAAACCTACCAGTAACTCCTCGGAAGGAAGATGGGGTAATCTACTTCCGTAGTGATACTGCCTTGGAAACCCAAGGAGGGGTCGCTATGAGACGGGTCCAACTCGAGGGCACATAAAAATGACAACAAATAGCATGATACATGAAAAGATCTTTGGTGATGCAGTAGTTAACACACTCAGCTGTTAACCAAAAGGTCAGTGGTTTGAAATCCATGGCCACTTTGGGGGAGAAAGATGTAGCAATCAGCTTGTGTAAAGATTACACCCTTGGAAACCCTATGGGGCAGTTCTACTCTGTTCTACAGAACTGCTATGAATTAGAATCAACAGCAAAGGGCAGATTCCAATATATGTATGTATGTATGTATAGATAGATAGATAGATAGATAGATAGATAGATAGATAGATAGATATGTATATATAATAGATTGCTCCATTTTCTTCCATGGAGTGGCTGGTGGGTTGGAACCTCCAACCTTCTTGTTGGCAGTCAAATGTCTTAGGCAGTATGAACTCTCTCTCTCTCTCTCTTTATGTGTGTGTGTGTGTGTGTGTGTATATATATATAATTTGACTTATTTTTTGTTTTGCACTTTATATAGCTCTCTTTCCTGAAAACCTAATGCATCCATTTATGACAAGGAAGATAAATTGCAGTCTTGATGCTGGAAATGTACATACAGCTTTGAGATTATATCTCTTACTTATGTAAGCATCTATCAATAAACTTTCCAGAATCAAACTTATAATTTGCCTGTGGATTCTGTACTAGAAAATCCTGTTATGCACGTGTAGATCCCCCAGCTAGCACAGGACTTTAATTGACTAAGAAAGTAGTTCTTTAATTTCACAATAAATTGAAAGCAAAATCTTTTCCTTGATGCTCTTTTGTTTCTTGCCACCGAGTGTTCATTTTCTAGATGTGTTCAAGGAAAAATCAAAGTGCAAAATTTGAAATATGTTAATTTTGGGGAACCTGAGAGAAGAATACAGAAAACTGAATGAGAGCTAGAAGTGGAGCCTGGGGATTGAATATCCTGAGAACCATATTGCTGTTGCTATTAGGTGACATAGAGTCAGTTACAACTCACAACAACTCCATGTTCATCAGAATGAAATATTGCTCAGTCCTGAGTCATCTTCATAATTATTTCTACATTTGAGCATATTGTTGCAGCTACTGTGTCAATCCATCTTTTGAAGGTTTCTGTCTTTCTTGCTGACACTTTACTAAGAGTCATATGCTTCTCCAATTACTGGTTCCTCCTGATAACTTGCCCAAAGCATATGAGACAAAGTCTCACCATCCTCACTTCTAAGGAATATGCTAGCTGTCCTTCCAAGACACACATATGTTCATTCTTCTGACAGTCCATGGTACATTCCATACCAATTGCTACTTCATAATTCAAAAGCATCAGTTCTTCTTCAGTCTTCCTTCTTCATTATCCAGCTTTTGTATGCATATAAGAGACATGAAAATACCGTGACTTGGGTCAGGCACACCTTATTAATCAAGGTAACATCTTTTCTTTTTAACTCTTTGGTGAACCAATTATCTTCCACTTTGAATTTTTGGTTGATATCATTTGTTTTCATTAATGGAAGCCACACTGAATTTGAAGCATTTTTGAGATTTTGTTGTGAAATACGGAGTTTGAAACAGATTAAGTGGGACACATACGTCCCTCTCAATACTGGGATAGAATTATGTGGGAGACTCTTGTTGCTCTGACCTCAGGATAGAATCATGTGGAACATGCAGTCTGCACCACCTCTGGATCCCTCGACAGATACATATTATTTAGGGACCTGAAAATATGTTTTTTGGACTAACATGGGATTGTCATGAGAAAGGAAACCCCTAAATAATATACACAATATACACACATACACTGCTGCCCAGTCAATTCCAACTCGTGGTGACCCAATAGAACAGAATAGAAGTGATCCATAGGGTTTCCAAGGCTATAAAATCTTTATGGAAGCAGACGCCTCATCTTTCTCCTGCAGAGCAGCTGGTGGGTTTGAATCACCAAACATTTGGTTAGCAGCCAAATGTCTTAAAAAAATGTGCCATCAGATCGCCTCAAATAATGCATAAGAACCCAGAAATGTAAGGTTTACAACCCAGGAAAAAAATAAAATATAAAAAAGTTTTGAAAAATCACACCTCTGGGATGTATAACCTCATATATATATAGTGGCTAGGCACCATGGTGTTGGTTCCAACTCATAATGAACCTATGTCCAACATAACAAAATGCTACCTGGTTTTCTGCCATCCTCATCACCTCATGCAATATCCTGTAGAGCAATAATTTGCATCACACACCCCGTTCTTCCACTTAAAACACTTATACAGGTCCCCTTCTGACAGCTGTGTACACTGTATACATCTGTGTAAGTGGAAAAGCAGCTGCCTAATAAATCCTGGGAAAGAAAGATGTAAGTGGGGACTATATGTCCCTTGGGTCATGAAAGGATTAACAGTTGAAATAAGGTGTTTCTTTTTTTATGTGTGTGCAACACATTTGCCCAAACACATGTGTTCCTAATATAAAGTGCCCAATGGCCTTTAATTTCTTTATTTTCTACCCTCTAATTCAAAGCAATTTTTTTCCTTATCATCCTCAGACTAATAGCCAGGCATGAACTCAGAACGTTTATTAGGCTATTAATCACAGGAAGAATATTCCTGAATCTTCAGTCTCAAATCCATGCATTTATAGCAACTTTGTATGGTTTCAACCTGGAATATTTTCATTTCACTTATGTTATTGATTCCTAATCCTTAGCCCTCTTGCTCATGTATCTGAAATAAAATTTAAATTTATGAATCTAGATAATGTAAGAAACTACATTCTGTCCAATAGAAGTCAGTTATACACGGCACATTGAGTTTTGATTTTTCATAACCATTTTTCTTATGGATCTAAAATTAGCCCTATGTGCATAAAAGCTGATGGACTAATACATAGTCTTTCCTCATTACATAAGGCACAAAATATAGAGCCTACCTAGAATTTAATTGAGAGCTCTGATAACCTAGTGCCTAAGACTTGACTGCTAACCAGAAGGCTCGCAGTGCAAACCCACCAGCTACTCCTTGGAAGGAAGGTTAGGCAATCTACTTCCATAGTGATACAGCCTCGAAAACCCAAGGAGGAGTTGCTATGAGTAGGGTCCAACTCGATGGCACATAACAACAACAGAATTTAATTTGTCATCTGATTTCCTCTTATGGACTTTTAAAAAAATCCCAAAATTCCCTTATTGTCTGTACTGTGAAACTCAATGTGGACAAGTAGAAAATGAAAATTTGTATTTGGCCAATTATAAATACTTGCTTTTGATCTAGAACACTTTTTTTTTTTTTTTTTTAATTTCTATTGTGATTTGGGTGAAAGTTTACAGCGCAAATTAACTTTCCATACAGCAGCTCACATGCACTTTGACTCATGACACGGACTGCAGTTTCCCACGATCCAACAGCTCCCCTCTCACTTCCTGCCGTAGTTACCTTTTCCCTGTGTCCTTCCCTCCCATGCACTCCTGCTTCCTGAGCTGTCTCCTTGTACATATGCAGGCCTTCTGTTCTCCCATGATTGATCTCTCCAAGGAGTGTATCTACCTAATGTAAATGTTCAGCTCATATGCCTGTCTTTTGTTTGGTTGAAAGCCACAGGAATGAATTCAACTCCAGACTTGAAAGGCAGCTAAGGGCCGTAGTCTCAGTGGTTCCATCAGGCTCTATAAGACCAGCAAACCTGTTCTTTTTCTTTTTCTTTTTTTTTCCTTTTTGTAATTTTTTTTTTTGTTGTTGTTTTATTCCACATTGGATCACCTACATAGAATTCCCTGCGAGTGGTTGACAGTGGTAGCCAGGCAAAATCTAGTTCTTCTAGAAAATCTCATAGTCATATAGATTGAGGATTGCATGGTGTACCAGTTGCTTGGTTTATTTGTTTCCACCTGCCATTAGTTTTCTTCATTCTTCTTGGCTCTGGATGAGGAGAGACCCATCATTGCATCTAGATACCTCTCGCAAGCCTTTAAGATCCCAGTTGCTACTCATCAAAGTAGGATGTGGAACAATGTTTTTGTGTAGTATTTTATGCCAAATGAGCTTGATGTCCCTTGCAACTATGGTCTCGAGCCCACAGGTGCAACTACTCACTCCTGGGTAGCTGCCTGTGGCCAAGAAGTGACTACAACCTTCTCTCTTGTCAGCTCTACTATATACCTGGGAATTCTTACAGAACATACAAATACACTTGTAGAAACATTGCCGGTCAACCCTATGCATTGTCTTGGGCACATTCTCCTCTGCATAGTCATACCTAATATTTCAGCCTGTCTACCCATCAATCCACCCATATTCTTATGTTTGCCTTCACTGACAATGTTGTATTGTATGTGCAAAAGGCTTCATATGTGTTGTCTGTACCTCCCGTGCACCTCTCTATGCCTTCTGCTTCCTCAATGCCACCACGTGGATCACTTACATTTGGTATGTTGCCCTTCCCTTCACCCAAATCAATACTTTTCTCTACCTATGTAACAGTATTCCTCCACTCCCCTTCTACTCTTGGTAACCAATAAAGAAAATTTCCTTCCATATATAAACCTTTCCCTGACTTTTTACAATAATGGACTAATACAATATTTCTCCTTCTGTGATTGACTTATTTCACTCAGCTTAATGTCTTCCAAATTCATCCACATTATGCAGTGTTTTGCAGATGTTACATTATTCTTTAACATTTCATGATCTATCCTGAAGTAAAATGCTGTCAGTGATAAGATAATATCCATATTATTAAAATTTATGCACCAATCCTGAAAGCCAAAGATGAGGGTATTGAAGAATTTTATCAACTTCTGAAGTCTGAAATTGACAGAACGTGCAATCAAAATGAGATGATTCTCACTGGTGACTAGGATGCAAAAGTTGGAAACAAAGAAGGATCACTGACAGTTGGAAAATTTGGCCTTGGTGACAGAAATAATGTTGGGAATCGCATGATGAAATTTTGCAAGACCAACGGCTTATTCATTGAACATATCTTTTTTCAACAACACAAACAGCCGCTATACATGTGGACTTTGCCAGATGGAATACATGGGAATCATATTTACTACCTCTGTGGCAAGAGGCAATGGAAAAACTCCATATCTTTAGCCAAAAAAAGACCAGGAGCTGATTGTGGAACAGACAACCAACTGCTCATATGCAAATTCAACTTGAAGTTGAAGACAATTAAAAAAAGTCCACAAGAGCCAGAATATGACCTTGAATATATCCTTCCTGAATTTAAAGATAATCTAAAGAATAGATTTGATGCATTGAACACCAATGTCCAAAAACCAGAAGAATTGTGAGATGACATCAAGAACATCATCCATGAAGAAAGCAGGAAATCATTAAAAAGATGACAAAGGAAGAAAAAAAACAAAGTGAATGTCAGAATAGACTCTGAAACTTGTTCTTGGGGAGAGAGCAGCTAAAGCAAATGGAAGAAATGACAAGATAAAAGAGCTGAACAGAAGATTTCAAAGAGCAGTCCGAGCAGACAAAGCCAATTACTATAAAATAATGTGTAAAAACCTGGAGTAAGAAAACAAAAAAAAAGAAGAATGTTCTTGGAATTTCTCAAGCTGAAAGAACTGAGGAAAAAAAATAAGCCTCTAATTACAATATTGAAAGATTTTATGGGCAAAAATATTGAATGATGCAGGAAGCATCAAAAGAAGATGGAAGGAATACACAGTCACTGTATGAAAAAACCTGGTTGATCTTCATCCATTTCTGCAGGTGGCATGTGTTCAAGAACAATGGTATTGAATGAAGAAGTTGAAGCTTCGCTGAAGTAATTGGCAAAGAACAAGGTTCTGGGAATTGACAGAATACCTGTTGAGATGTTTCAACAAAAGAATGGCCTGCTGGAGTCATTCACTTGGTTATGACAAGAGGTTTGGAAGACAGTTACCTGGCCAACTGACTGGAAGAGATCCATATTTGTACCCATGCCAAACAAAGGTGAGCCCACAGAATGTGGAAATTTTCTAATGATATCATTAATATAGCACACAAGCAAAATCTTACTGAAGATAATTTAAAAATGGTTGCAGTAACATATTGACAGAGAATTCCCAGAAATGCAAGCTGCATTCAGAAGAGGATGTGGAATGAGGTATATCATTGCTGATGTCAGATGGATCTTGGTTCAAAGCCAGGAAATCTAGAAAGATGTTTACTTGTTTTACTGACTATGTAAAAGCATTTGATTGAGTGGATCATAACAAATTGTGGATAAAAATTGAGAATGGGAATTCCAGAACACTTAATTGTACTCATGAGAAACCTGTACATAGACCAGGAGGCAGTTGTTTGAACAGAACAAGGGGACACTGCATGGTTTAAAAAAAGGAGGGAGTGCACCAGGCTTGTATATTTCACCATACTTATTCAATCTGTATGCTGAGCAAATAATCTGAGAAGCTGGACTATATGAAGAAGAATGAGGCATCAAGATTGGAGGGAGGTCCATTAACAACCTGTGATACACTGATGAAACAATTTTGCTTGCTGAAAGTGAGGATGACTTAAAGCACTTACTGATGAAGACTGAAGATTGGATTACATCTCAATACAAAGAAAACAAAAATTCCTACAACTCAACTTACATGCAGCATCATGATAAATGGAGAAAAGATTGAAGTTGTCAAAGACTTCACATTGCTTGGTGCTACAATTGACGCCAATGGAAGCAGCAGTCAGAATATTAGAGAACATATAGCACTGGACAAATCAGCTGCAAAGGACCTCTTTCAAGTGTTAGGAGCAAAGATGTCTCCTTGAGGACTAAGATGTGCCTGACCCAAGCCATGATATGTTTAATCACTTCATATGCATGTGAGAGCTGGATAGTGAATAAGGAAGACTAAAGAAGAATTGATGCCTTTGAGTTTTGGTGTTGGCAAAGATTCTGAAAGTACCATGGACTGCTAAAAGAACAAACAAACAAATGTCCTGGAGGAAGTACAGCCGGAGCAGTCCTTGGAAGAGAGAATGTCCAGACTTCATCTCACCTACTTTGGTCATGTTGTCAGAAGCTACCATTCCCTGGAGAACTATGTCATTCTTGGTAAACTGGAAGGTCAATGAAAGAGGGGAAGGCTATCAATGAGATAGATTGCCATACAGTGGGTTTTCCAATGGGTTCAAGTATAGCAAGTATCACAGAGCAGATGCCGGACCAGGTGGTGTTTTATTCTGTTGTGCATAGCATCACTATGAGTCAGAGATGACTTGACGACACCTAACAATAACAACATTATTCTTTAGGGTTGCATGGTATTCCATTTTGTGTATGTACCATAGTTTGGTTGTCCATTTTCCTGTTGATGGGCACCTGGATTGTTTGCATCTTTTTGCTATTATAAATAGTGCTGGGATGAACATGGGTATGCATGTATCTGTTCTTGTCTTGTCTCTCACTTCTTTAGGATATACACCTAGTAATGGAATGGCTGGGTCAAATGGTAATTCCACCTTTTTCAGGAATTGCCATACTGCTTTCCACAGTGGGTATATCATTTTACAGTCCCAACAGCAATGTATGAGAGTCCCAATCTCTCCACATTCTCACCAGCATTTGTTATTTTCTGTCTTCTTGAACTTTGCTACTTAGTAGTGCTGGGGCAAGATAGTATGTCATTGTTATTTTGATTTGCGTCTCTCTAAGGGTTAATGATCATGAGGATTTTTTCCTACGTTGGTTATCTGCCTGAATATCCTCTTTGGTGAAGTGTATATTCATGTTTCTGCCCAGTTTTAAATTTAATTATTTGTCTTTTTGTCATTGAGGTATTGGATTTTTCTATACATTTTAGGGATAAGTTTCTTGTCAGTTATGTCATTGCCGAACATTTTTTTTCCCAATCAGTAGGTTCTCATTTGAATCATTAGTAGAAGTATTTGGAAGCACACACAAATTTAATTTTTAGAAGGTCCCATTCATCTAGTTCTCAGGTGCTTTTTGTGCATTTTGGGTTATGCTTGATAGTCTATTTGTGCCATATATTGTTGTTGTTGTTGTGTGCCATCGAGTTGGCCCCGACTCCTAGTGACCACTCATTGGGTTTCTGAGGCAGTATCACTATGGAAGTAGATTGCCTCTTCTTTCTTCCGAGGAGTGGCTGGTGGGTTTGAACCACCAGTCTTCTGGTTAGCAGTCAAGTGCCTCAGATACTATGCTACCAGAGCTCCTATGCCATATATGAGAGCCCCTAAATTTGCCCCTAGCTTTTCCTTGAGGAACTTTATAGTTTTAGGTTTCACATTTAAGTCTTTGATCAATTTGGAGTTAGTTTTTGTGTATAGGGTGAAGGATAGATCTTGTATCATTTTTCTGCAAATAGATATTAAGTTTTGGCAGCACCATTTATTAAGCAGACAGTCTTTTCACCATTTAATGGATTTCATTCCTTTGTCAAAGATCAGCTGATCATAGGACAATAGATCAGTTTCTGGGTTCTCAATGCCATTCCATTGGTTTGTGTCTTTCATTATACCTATACCAAGCAGTTTTGACTACTATGGCTGTATAATAGTTTTTGAGATCTAGGAGTGTGAGACCTCCTACTTTGTTCTTCTTCAGTACTGCTTTGCTTATCTGAGGTCTCTTTCCTTTCCATATAAGGTTAATGATTGTTTTTTCCATATCCTTAAAGAATGTTGATGGGATCTGGATTGGGATTGCATTGAATGTATAGATTGCTTTGGGTAGAATTGACATTTTCACAATGTTCAATCTTTCTATCCATGAGCATGGGATATTCTTCTATTTATGTAGATCCCTTATGGTTTCTTGAAGTAATGTTTTATAGCTTTCTTTGTACAGGTCTTTCGTGTTCCTGGTAAGATTTATTCTCAAGCATTTTATTTTTTTGGTAGCTATTGTAAATGGTATTGATTTCCTTATTTCTTTTTCAGTAATCTTGTGTAGAGGAATCCAACTGATTTTGGGGTGTTGATCCTGCCACGATGCTAAATCTCTCAATTAGTTCCAGTAGATTTTTTATTGAGTCTTTTGTGTTTTCTAGGTACAGGATCAGATCATCAGCAAATAGGAATAGTTTTGACTTCCTCCTTTCCAATTTAGAAGCCTCTGATTTCTCTTCCTTGCCTTATACCTGAATAGGATTTCTAATAAAATGTTAAGTAGAAGTAGTGATAGTGGACATCCTTGTCTGGCTCCTGTTCACAAGGGGTATGCTTTCAGTCTCTCTTCACTGAGAATAATTTTGGCTGTTGTTTTTGCATAAATGCTCTTTATTATATTGAGGAATGTCCTTTCTATACCTATTTTGATGAGAGTTTATTTTAGGAATGGGTGTTGGGCTTTATAAAATGCCTTTTCTGAATCAATTGATATGATCATGTAGTTCTTTTAATTTGTTTTATTTATGTGGTGGATGGCATTGATTGTTTTTCTAATGTTGAACCATCCTTCCATATGTGATATGAACCCCACTTGTTTGTAATGAATAATTTTTTGGATATGTTGTTGGAGTCTATTCGCTGGGATTTTGTTGAAGAATTTTGCGTGTATATTCATGATGGATATTGGTCTGTAGTTTTCCTTTTGAGTAATGTCTTTGCCTTGTTTTGGTATCAAAGTTATGCTTGCTTCATAAAATGGATTAGGGAGAATTCCATCACTTTCTATGTTTTGGAATAGTTTGAGTAGAATT
>NW_006922347.1:120844-157354 GCF_000298275.1 Orycteropus afer afer
CTTCACCCAAATCCTAATTAAAAATAAAATAAAATAATAATAAGTATGCATAATAATAATATTTTTGAACAGACAAAAACAAACCAACTGAACCAAAAGGAAAAATAAATAAATTTGCAAGGCCAGACAGAGCAGCCAGACTCCATCAGAGCACACAGACTAGGATGTAATTTCTGCCACCCAGAAGGTAGGTGAGAGTGAGGGATGGCTGCACTTCTGTTTACCAAGAAAGCATGGAGTATAAGCGTAACAAGGGGAATATTGCACTTTTCCAGTCTTTGTGTCTGGAATGTTCTCGCAGTCCCCAGCTATTCTTAGACCCCTGGGATCTGAGGGAATGCTGACGCTTTAAATATCCAAAAGGCTTGAACCACTTGTAAACATTCAAAATGGCTGCGCCCTCCAGATGGCCAAAAGTCCGCGGCTCAGCCTGTCTTCCTCTTTGCTGCCTCCGCTTTTATTCATCAGCCACCAGTGCAGTCCTCCATACAGTCCCTGGCTAGCAAGGTAGATTTTTAGGTTAATTGTTTTGTCCTAACACCACTTGGCAATATTCAAGCTGTCCATGCCTTCAGGATCGCTGACAGACCACAGCTCCATATGTCTCCTTTTTCAGTGTTTACATGCAGGTTCTTCTACTAGTTATCGTTTAGTCCACTTCTATATCTTTCCTTTCAAAGCTCAGGGCTCCAGGATCATTTTCTGTATCTGTGTTAATTGGTTCCCCTTGTCTTTGTTGAAGGGGATACATGTAGTTTGTCTGCTATTTTGCTCTTTTACTGGAACTCTTATACACACACGATCCAGCACACTCTTACAGCTGAGAAAGTATAGCCTGAAGCTTAGCTCTGGAAAGCATTCTTACCTATTGCTGTGTAGCTATCTTATTCTCTTGTTTTGCCAACAAAATTTGTACAGATTTCTCCTGTTGGGGCACATATTTGGAAGAAAGAATGAACTAAGTTAGGGTTCTGTAATTTCTTAAACAGGTAGAAATATATGGAGTAAAGCTTAAAAATTACTGTCTTATTTCCACAATGGATCCCTTGTATTCTTGACTAACCAGAGTTCTGTGAGTTGCTCCTACTTCATTGGGCCAGAGCTGGACTTGAATAACATGTAGATTTTTCAGTTTATTTTTGTGATTTGAGAGATACTTTGAAAAATCCTTAAGTCAGAAATATCTGTCTCTTCTTCTAGTCAATTAAAAAAAGTAATAACAACAAATATACCTCCCCCATTCTGAGTAAAGTTTTTGAACTCTATATTAAAATAAAAACCAAATATCATTAACTTGTTTATTGCTTACACATTTTCTAGATTATTTCTGAATGGGGAAATAGCAAAGAGTGAATGAAAATCACAGAGCCTTTATAGGAAAGATTGCTGAAAAAGTTGTAGAAGACAAATGTAATATTTATTTATTTATTTATTGCCATTTTCCCCAAATTTGGCACTGCTTTTGGACAATAAATAATGTATAGTAAGTAATATGGCTTCATTCACAGAAGGCCTTAGAAATAGGTTAGACAAGAAGGCTTTTTCGTACTTTCAGGTTTCCTCAGGGTTTTCATTGTTTTTACTCACATAAATACTTCAGAAATTTCATCTTTTTTCTTCACAAGAAAATTTTGGAACTACAATCCTGGGCAATTTTTATTGTATGGTGTACAATGACTACTGTAACAAATTACAACAAAATTAATGGCTTAGAACAGCACAAATTTATTTTCTCAGTTCCAGAGGCCAGAAGTCTGAAATGAGCCTTTGGGAGGTAAAATTGAGACATTGGCAGGACTGATTCTTTTGATAGGTTCAAGGGGAAAATTTATTTCCTTGTCGTTTCTGGCTTCTGGAAGCTCTTGCCTTCATTAGCACATGACATATTCCTTTCATCATATTATCTTCATGTCTTGTGTAATTAATCTCCTTCTGCCTCTTTCTTATAGGAAAACTTGTGATTACATTTAGGATCCACTTAAATAGTCCAAGATAATCTCTCCATCTCTAGATCCTTCATTTAATTACATTTGTAAAGTTCTTTTGTGCCATATAAGGTAATAGTCACAGTTTTCAGGGATTAGACTTAGTATCTTAGTAGGTCATTATTTACCAAAAAAATGTGGTATTAGTAATATATTTTAACAGTTTTTCAGTGTTACCTACATTGAGTAATGGATATTAGGTTATTAGCTTAGAAATATTACCAACAAGGGATATTTATCTGTCTGAATATTGGCTAAAATGGAAAAATCATCATTCGTTCACATACAGACTCCACAAGTCTACATCATGTAGATTTAATTAAATTTGCAATGTATCAGAGAAGAGTTGCAAGAGGAAAAATGAAGATTTCCCCCATCCCAAACTTGATTTGAGTTGCTGCAGACAAAGGTTATTATTTTCTATCTCCTTAAAAAAAAAGAAAAAAAAAAAAAAATCTGTAAATACTCTTAGCTTTCTTGCATGTGTGTATGGAAACACACCTAAAATATAAATACATAAAATAGTTTATGTATGAGTTAAAGAACTAATTGAATAGATAATGTTCTTTCTCAATATAACAACATTTTTCAGAAACTGGTTTAGAAGCCTTCATGAAAAGTAAAGAAATCTTTAATTTTTGAGCTCTTCAAAGGTCATGTCTGTGTATTTCTGGGGTATTGATATTTACTTTGAGGTTTCTGAAGATTGTGATAGTATATGAAAGGAAAGAATTTTGACAGACAATGAATGAGTCTTTTAGTGCATTGGAAAAAAGAACTGGAATCAGTAGCCACCATAGTGAACTGCAGTACAAGGAGTACATTTCTGTTATATCGAAATATAAACAAACAAAAAAAGTGGTGAAATATAGATCTTCTGAAGAACAGCTACTTATGCTATGCCTTTGAAACAATATACAAAATAGGACCCAGTAAACAAAAACTCTGAAACCAAAAGTCTCTTAGGAAAAGTATATAGAAAAAGGAAAGTGTTCAAAGTCAGATACTTCCAACTATAGGGAAAGGAAGCAAAGAAACTTGATAATGGTAAACTTGGAAGTCATACTAACCTGGGGTTATCCAAAGTAAATACAGGAGATATGCCATTTCCAGTTGAAAATATGCTTCATTATAAATATTTCAATATTTCTATACTAACATAGTTATCCTGATAATCTACTAGAGAATTTTACTGGGAGTGCTGTTCTCTGATTCCAGATAGACATAGGGCATGTTTTTGTGGAATCAGAAATTCCAGGGGAGGTAAAACCAAAATATATTGACATCCATAAGCATACCAGTATTCTTCTTCTTTTTTTTTTAACCAAAAAAAAAAAAAAAAAAAAACCTCATAGCCGTTAAGTCAGATCCGACTCATAGCAACCCCTCCTTGGGTTTCTGAGCCAGTATCACTACAGAAGTAGATTGCCCAATCTTCCTTCAGAGGCATGGCTGGTGGGGTTGAACCACAAGCCTTCTGGTTAGCAGTCAAATGCGTTAAGCGTTATATGCCACCAGTGGTCCTATGTTGTCTTTGGGTTGGAGGAAAAAAAAAATCACAAAGAAAATGGTTATACTTGTAGGTTTCGTGAAGCAGCATTATTAAAGGCTAATGTGGTAGATCCACCTAGTGCTCTGCCATCGTATCTCCCCATTTCCTTTTATATTGGCACAACTTCTAACAACCAGCACAAACTTCCCATTGCCTGAGAGCCATCTATAGACTCCAGTGCCCTCTCTAACCAAGCTTTGTTAGAGTACAATGCCAGGGAATTAATGACGCCTGAAAAAAACCTCAAGCAATTGTCCCCTCAGTGGAATAATCTGAACTGTTCTACACAGACTCCTAGAGTTTCCCAATTGGATGCAGCCTCATGTTCATAGAGATAGCAATGCTTAATAATGCACTCTTTACTGACTGCCTTTCTTTCTCTTCCTTGTCTCACTTCTCTATTCCTTTACTGGGTGTATCCAGGGATCATTTCCCAAATAAACTACTTTCACTTGGATATTTGTAATAAGGCCAGCTTCTGGAAGAATTCAGACTTAGATAATTGCCATTGGAACTGGACATATGAAGCAGGATTCTCAGAGAGTAATTTTGGAATTGGATCGCTTCCTGGACAGATGGCCATAAGAACCCCATTTTTTTTTTTTTTTTTTGATAAGCCCTGACATGCTGTTACATCGGAATTAAAAAAAGATTTGTGGATACTAGTGAAATGACACATGCTGACTCCTGGATATCTAACATTTGAGATAAAGGAGGGCAAAGATGATTAGAAAAACCGAGTAATTGTCTGGTTGCTAAATATTGAACCCCAAATGGAAGAAAATGGCAATTAAGCCAAGGTATAAATTCCAGAAACCCCTATGTCCATGTTTTACAGATATTCTTATTTCTTTTAGGGGAGGAGAGACTGTATTCAAAATCATATCCAGTCACTCACTTTCTACACCTTTTTATTTAGTTTCTACTGCTATAGAGCTCTGGTCGATGGTGTAAAGAAGAGATTACCTACTCTGGGGGCAAAGGAGCTCTGGTAGCATAGTGGCTAAAGCACTTGACTGCTAACCAGAAGGCTGGCGGTTCAAACCCACCAGCCACTTCTGGGAAGGAAGGTTGGGCAATCCTACTTCCGTAGTGATACTGCCTCGGAAACCCAAGGAGGGGTCACTATGAGTCGGGGCCGACTCAACGGCACATAACAACAACAACAACAACACTATGGGAGCATAACAAGAGTTTAACTCAATCTGATTATAAATTTTGCTTGGTCATTTTGGACACTATATGGGAATGTTTTAGCAGACAAAGACTACTATATTACTTTGGGTATTGACTCTGATTTTCATCTGAAGATAAAATTGCTGTCACTTAATGGGATCAGGAATGTGTATATTTTGAGCTCAGGAGATTTGTCAGGATTCTTTGGATACTTCTATTGTTATTTACAGTTGTAAATGGAAAATTGTAGCAGCCATGGTCTGACAAGGGAAGAGTAACAGGTGTACAAACTCCTCAAGGATGTATGCCTGTATTATCCACAAGGCAAGCAACCTAGAAAGCAATAAATTTGCTGGCCAAATGTGAGGACAGTCTAGGCTCACTAATTTAAGAGACTGATGATTAATATTATTGTGGACTTGATGTCAACTACAGCACCAGGAAGATAGTTTGTCACACTAGTCCTATGGTTAAAGGTTTTTTTTTTTTTTTTCCCAAAAGAAATTATGGTTAGCTACTTCCTTGAATAATCAATGGCAGTAAGGAGTAAAGTTAATATAGGACATAATTGGATCTGAATGCTGTAGGTAATTTTACCATTTCAGTACACATTGGCTCATCTTCTAAATGTCAGTCCCTGCACTGCTTTCCCTCAGAGCTTACTGATCTTGGCAATCTAAATTGTTAACCACAGGAAAGACTACAAGGATGCATTAATTACCTCTCCCTTGACACAGAAGCATCTCTTAGCCAAAGGCTTCTGGAAGTTGGTAGATAAATACTCTAATACCTTCACTCATAATCTGATTGGAAAATGTTAAAGTACATCTTCTATCCTGAGTTCCAGCATTCTCCAGTGGCATTGAGATTCTATAGTATATGATATTAACTAGATTGGAAATTGTGGTGGGCAAATTAATTATCCCTGCCCCCTAAAGACACTCATGGGGTAATCCTCAGAACCTATGAATACGTCACCTTATATAGGAAAAAGCGACTTTAGAGACATGGATAAATTAAGGATCTTCATATGAATGATTCATATTGGATTCTCTGAGTAGGTCTGCCAAAGGGGCAAGGAGGCTGCATCTTCTGACCTCCTGTAACCACACAAGAAGAAGACAGAATCACCATCAATAACCCAAGGCCTATTCTTGTGAGGCCAGACATGTTGCCCCTTCAGCCTTTTCATCAACCCTGACACCAAGTGTTCCTCCCACAGCACCCATCACCTTTCTGCTGGGTTCAATAATTTGCTGCAGTGGCCACACAGATCTCACAGATTATGGGGTTTATTAGGGAAGCACCAATCTACAATTCAAGTTCAGGAACAATGCTTAGTTTCTCTCAGCCCAACGTCTCTCAGCCAACAGTCTCTATCAGTCTCTCTACCAACAATGTGTGTCTCTTGGTGTCTCTCTCTCAGCAGTGTGTACCTCTCAGGAGTGCATGTCTCTCAGCAGCATGTCTTTCTCAGTCAGCAGTCAGAGAGACTTCTTCTGCCTCTAGGAGGCCTCCTTTTGAGCCTGGCAGAGTGGCCAAACTAACCTATCGCAACACCAGAATTCCATATATCTGAGAGAGAGCAAACTTCCCAGAAAATTACTTCCTGTTGCTCCCAACAGAAATACCTCAGGTGGATAACTAACATTCAGGAGCTACTCACTTGCTCAAGGCAAATTCCACCATGGAGTTCACAAAGACTTATGGCTAGAAAGCCACACTATGTAATTTACTACACCGCATGGTCCAATGAATTACAAGGCTCCTTAAAAGTGAAAGAGTGAAGCAAAAGAGTAAGGGTCAGGAAGGAAATTTGATTATAGAAGCAATTCCAATTCCTAGAAGAGAGTCATGAGCCAAGGAATGTTTGTACACTCTAGAACCTTGAAAAGACAAAGAAACAGATTTTTCCCTAGACTCTCCATAGAGAATACAGCCCTCAAACACATCTTGCTTTCATTTATTTATTTAAGAATATTTTATTGTATTTTTGATGAAAGTATAGTTACACAGCAAGTTCAGTTCTCATTTCACAATTTTACACCTGATTTTTCCATGACATTTGTTACATTTATCACAATGCACCAATATTCTCTTTAATTGTGTTCACTTTGTTACCTTTCTACTACTCTAGTTTCCCTAATCTAGTTTCCCTGATCCTTTAACTTCCTGACTTTGCTCTTGAGTAATTGCTGATCTTTTTGTCACATACTGATGGTTTTTAAGTAGAACACTGATATTACATGTAATATATTTTATTGTTTGTGCCACTGTGCTATTTCACTAAATTGTGATCTCAGGAGATAGTCTTTCTATTTAAATTTAAATTCTATTTAAAGAGTGCCTCAGGATGATAGTTTCAGGGAGTCCTTTGTTCTCTACTGTTCCAGTTTTACATAAACATAATATGCAAGTTCAATCTGAAGCTGAAGAAAAATTTAAAAAGCCCAGGAAAGCTAAAATGCACCCTTCATTATGTCCCACCTGAATGTACAGAGCACCTCAAGAATAGATTTCACTTACTGGACTCTAATGATTGAAGACAAGATGAGTTATGGGATGACATTAAGGTATGATACATGAAAAAAAGTCATTTTAAAAAAATAAAATAAAAACAGAAAAGAAGGAAAAGATCAAAATGGATGTTAGAAGAGATTCCAATAATTGATCTTAAATGGAGAGCAGTTAAAGTGAATGGAATAAATGATGGATAAGAGTTGATCAGAGGATTTCAAAAGGCAGCTCAAGAAGACACAGTAAAATACTATAATAAAGTGTGCAAAGACCCAGCATTAGAAAACCAAAATGGGATGAACATGCCTAACATTTCTTAAACTGAAGAAACCTGAAGAAAAAATCCAAGCTTTGAGGTACACTATTGAAGGATTATATGGGCAAATTATTGAACAACACAGGAGCATCAAAAGAAGATGGAAGGAATTCAAAGAATCACAGACAAAAATAATTGGTAGATGTTCGACTATTTCAAGTGGCAACATATGATCAAGAGCTGATATGATTGAAGGAAATCCAAACCTCACTAAGCATTGGTGAAAAAACAAGGCTCCAGGAGTTGACCAAAATAAATAAATGTTTCAGCAAATGGATTTCAAGATGAAGATACTTGTCTATGCCAAGAAATTTGGAAGAGAGCTACTTGGCCAACTGACTGGAAGAGCTCCATATTTGTGCCCATTCCAAAGAAAGGTGCTTCTACAGAATGTGAAAATTATCAAACAATTTCATTAATATTAGACATAAGTAAAATTTTGTTTTAGAGAATTCAAAAAAAGTTACACCAGTACATTGACTGAAAGAACTGCCAGAAATTCAAAGGAATATCCCAAGTGAGTGCAGAACAAGGGATATCTTTGCAAATGTCACATGGATCTTGGCTGAAAGCAGAGAATACTAGAGAGCTGTTCACCTGTATTTGATTGCTTATGCAAAGTTATTTGACTGTGTGGATCATAACAAATTATGGCTAGCACTGAGAAAAATGGGAATTACAGAACAATTAATTGTGCTCATGGGAAAACTGCATAGACAAAGAGGTAATGTTTTGAACAGAACAAGGGGATACTGTGTAGTTAAAAAATAGAAGAGGTGTGCATCAGAATTATATAATTTCATGATATAAACATAAATATACAGTTCTTCAAACTGTATATTGAGCAAATAACCCAAGAAAGTGGACTATATGAAGAATAATGCAACATGAGAATTGGTGGAAGACTCATTAGCTACCTGCAATATGAAGATGACACAACTTTGTTGGCTGAATACAAAGAGGACTTGAAAAACTTACTGATGAAGATCAAAGTACTTCACTATGGATTTATATTTCAACATTTAAAAAAATAATCTTTGCATGTGGACCAACGAGCAGTGTCATGATAAACAGAAAAAAGATTGAAGTGGTCAAAAATCTCATTTTACTTAGATCCACAGTGAATGCCAATGAAAGCAACAGTTAAGAAACCAAATGACATATTGCATAGAGAAACTTGCTGCTAAAGACCTCTTTAAAGCATTCAGAAGCAAAGATTTAACTTTGACAACTAACATACACCTGATCCAAGCAATGGTATTTTCAATCACCTCATATGCATGTAAAATCTCAACAATGAATAATGAAGACAAAAGAAAAATTTATCCCTTTGTATTATGGTGTCAGTAAAGAATATTAAATATACCATGGGATACCAGAAAAATGAACAAATCTGTCTTGGAAGAAGTATAGTCAGTGTGCTTCTTAGAAGAAGGGATGGAAAGACATCATCTCACATACTTTCATCATGCTATCAGGATGGACTGGTCTCTTGAAGATGCAAGACATTCACTGACCAATGAAAAGGAGAAAGACACTAATTCTTATAGATTGACCCAGTGGCTGCAAGAATGGCTCAAATGCAGGTCAGGGCAGTAGTTCACTCCATTGTGCATAGAATCACTGTGGGTCGGATCTGACTCAATGGACCTAACAAAAACATGGACAGTTCTATCTGTTTCCGTCTATGTATACACCCTTATTCCACTTTGCCTTTACCCATCCACATGCACTCAAACACTCATTTTTACTTTGATTGTGCTGTTCTCACTATAACCCTCTTAGGTGATATTTTTCCCATAACCAAAAAAAGTTAGAAATTATAGTACAAAGCATAATTTTCCCATTCACTCTCCTCTTCCTGTTTGCCGTTCATAAATGTTGATCTCTCCATATTCATCTGTTCTTGTTTTGTTATAAATTTGACACCATACAATATTTGTTATTAATGCTTCCCTTATTTCATTGAGCAGTATGAATCCAGGTCCATCCATGATATGTTTCATGGACTCATCATTTTTCCTAATGGTTGCATAGTATTCTGTTGTATTGATGTACATTATTTATTTATAATTTGCTTGTCCATTCATATGTTGATGGGCAGTATGTTTGTTTCCATGCATTTGCTATTGTGAATATAGCAGAAATGAAAATAAGTATACATACATCTGTTCCTGTTATTATATTTAGGCATCTAGGGTACATACTTTGGAGTGAGATTGCTGAGTCATAGGGTAGTTCTATTTTTTATTTCTTCTTAGTCTTCTTTTTTTGAGAATGCACAATACCTTCTTCCATAGTGGGTGTACCATTTTACCATCAAACCAGCAATGTATAAGGGTTCCACTCTCCCTACATCCTCACCAAAATTTGTTACTATCTTTTTTTTTTTTTTTTGGCTATCAGTGCCATTTTGCTTGGGATAAGATGATATCTCATTTTCATTTGCATCTCCCTAATGGCTAATGCCATCACATGCTTGTCAGTTTGTCATACTGTGATGGCTTGTGTGTTGCTGTAATGCTGGAAGTTATCCCACCTGTATGTCAAATCCTAGTAATGTTACCAATGATGAACATGTTTCAGTGGAACTTCCATACTAACATAAGAAGAAGGACTTGGTGATACACTTTGAAAACACTGGTCAGTAAAAAATCTTATAAGTAGAAGTGGACCACTGACATATTGCCAGAAGATGAGCCTCTAAGGTTGAACAGTGCTCAAAATTTAAGTGGCAAAGAGCTGCCCCCTCAAGGAAAAGTCATTATTAATGACATGGATGGAGTAAAGATTTTGTGACCTTTAATTGCTAATGTAGGATAACTCAAAAGAAGAAGAAACATGTGTAAGCACTCAATAATACTCAAAACAAAGATTGAATGAAGGATAAATGTAAAAAAAAAAATGGAGTCATCAAAAAATGAAATGGAATACATGAAGATTGATATCTTAGGCATTAGTGAGCTAAATTTGACTAGTTCTGGCCATTTTCAATTGGAAAATCATATGCTCTACTCTGCTAGGAATGGCAGATTGAAGAGGTATGACATTACATTGATCATCAAAAACATTTTAAGATCTATCTTGAAGTGCAACACTGCCAGTGATAGGATAATCTTACATTTGCAAGGAAGACCGGTTAATATAACCATTATTCAAGGTTATGCACCAAACACTTGTATCAAAGATAAAGAAATTGAAGACTTTTACTGACTTCTACAGTCTGAAATTGATCAAACATGCAATAAAAATGCATTGATAATTACTAATGTTTGCAATGTGAAAGTTGGAAACAAAAAAGAATGATCTGTAGCTGGAAAATATGGCTATAGTGGTAGAAATGACATTAGAGAGTACATGACAGAATTTTAAAATACTAATGATTTATTCTTTTAAAATATTTTTTTCTTCAAGAACTTAAATGGTTGCTATACATGTAAACCCAGTAGAATTCAATACCCAGGAATCAAATCAATTACATTTTTTGGAAAGAGACAAAGGAGAAGCCCAATATCATCAGTCAGAACAAGGCCATGAGTCAACTGAAGAACAGATTATCAATTGCTCATAGGCAAGTTCAAGTTGAAGCTGAAGAAAATTTTGAAATGACCTTGAGAGTCAAAACACAACTTTGAGTATGCTCCATCTCAATTTAGAGAGCATGTCAATAATAGTTTTGAGGCATTGAACACTCATGAACAAAGATCAGAACAGTTGTGTGATGATATCAAGGACATCATAATTGAAGAAAGAAAAACGTCATTAAAAAGACAGGGAAAGAAGGAAAGACCAAAATGCGTGTCAGAAGAGACTATGAAACTTGATCATGAATGGACTGTACCTAAAATGAGTAGAAGAAATGATGAACTGAAAAGAAAATTTGAAAGAGCTACTCAAAAGACTAACCAAAATATTCTAATGATATTTGCAAAGATTTTGAGTTAGAAAACCAAAAGGGAAGAACATTTTGGTATTTCTTAAGCAGAAAGAACTGAAGAAAAATAAATCAAGACTTAAGTTGGCCTATTGAAGGATTATAAGGACAAAATATTGAGTGACCCAGGAAGCATCAAAAGATGGAAAAAATGCACATAATTACTGTACCAAAAAGTACTGTTCAATGTCCAACCATTTTAGGGGGTAGCATATGATCAAGAACTGATGGTATTGAATGAAGAAGTTCAAGTTTCACTGAAGGCATTGGTGATAAACTTCAGTAACTGATGAAATACCAATTGGGATATTTTAACAAATGGATGCAATACTGGAAGTGCTCACTTGCCTATGCCAAGGAATATGGAAGACAACTACCTAGCCAACTGACTGGAAGTCATCTGTATTTGAGCTCATTCCAATGACAGGTGATCCAACAAAATGTGGAATTTAACAAGCAATATCATTAATATCAAACACAAGTAAAATTTTGATGAAGACAATTCAAAACTTGTTCTAAAAGTACATTAGTAGTGAAGTGCCAGAAAGTAAAGCCAGATTCAGAAGAGGACATGGAACACGAAATATCATTGCTGATGTCAGATGGATCTTGGCTGAAAGTAGAAAATATAAGAAAGATGTTTAGTTTTATTGACTATGAAATGACATTGACTGTGTAGTTCATAACAAATTATGGCTAGCACAATGAAGATTGGGGACTCCAGAGTATTTAATTGTGCTCATAGGTAACCTGTGCATAGACTGACAAGAAGTGGTTAAAATAGAACAACAGTAGGCTATTGCATGGTTTAACATCAGGAAATGTGTGAATCAGAATTGTATACTTTCACCCTACTTATTAAATCTGTATGCTGAACAAGTAATCAAGAAAATGGGGTATATGAAGAACATGAGAGCAGGATTCATTAACAACTTGCAATGTACATTTGACACAACCTTGCTTACTGAAAGCTGAAAGGACTTAAAGCATTTGCTGATAATGATCAAAGATTACAGCCTCCAGTATGCATAACAATTTAACATACAGAAAACAAAAATCCTCAAAAATGAGCCAGTAAGCAACATCATGATAAACAAAGAAAATATTGAAACCATTAAAGATTTCACTTTATTTTGATCCACAGTTCATGCCCAAGGAAGCAACAGTCAAAAAATCAAGGGACATATCACATTGCACAAATTTCCTGCCAAACACATTTTAAAATTGTTTAAAATGTCACTTTCAATACTTTTAACACCTCAAATATGTCACTTTGAGGGATAAGATGAGTCTTATCCAAGGCATAGTATTATCCATCACCTCATATTCATGTGAAAGGTGGACAATGAATAAGGAAGACAGAAGAAAAATTGATATATTTGAATTATCATGTTGGCAAAGGATATTGAATATATCAAGGACTGCCAGAAGAATGAACATCTGTCTTGGAATAAGTACAGCCAGAACACTCCTTAGAAGGGAGGATGATGAGATTACTTTCTCATATACCTTGGATATGTCCTCAGTAGGGACCACTTCCTGGAGGAGGACATGGTAAAGTAGAGGGCAGAAAAAAAGAAGACTGGCAATGGGATGGATTGACACAGTGACTGCAACAGTAAATGGACTCAGACTTAGAAACAATTGTGAGGATGATTCAGGATCAGGAAGTGTTTACTTCCATTGTACATGAGTTGGAAACCACTCAAACACATCCAACAACAACGGCTAATGATGATCAACTTCTTTTCACGTTGGTTGGCTGCTTGGACATCCTCTTTGTTGAACTTTCTGTTCAAGTCCTTCACCAATTTTATGATTTCATTGTTTGTCTTTGTGTGTGTGTGTGTGATTTGGGCAAAATTTTATAGAGCTGATTATTTTTCCATTCAACAATTCATACTATTTTTTTTTTCTTTTTTCATGACATTGATTACAATTCCCACAATAGAACAGCTCTCTTCCCACATCCTCCTTGTGGTTACCCTTTCTATGAGTCCTTATTTCCCATGCATTCCTGCCTCCCAAGCTTTTCCCCTGCACAAATGCTGCCCTTCTGATTTCCCCTCATTGATTTTTCTAAGGAGTGCATCTCCCTGGTATAATTATTCAGCTAGTAGGCCTATGTATTGTTAGGCTGAGAATTAATACACAGGAGTGAGTTCAATTCCAGGCCCAAAGGTTGACTAGGGGCCATACTCTCAGGGGTTTCACCAGTCTCTACTCAATCAGTAAACCTGGTCTTTTTTATGCTTTTGAATTTTGTTCCACATTTTTCTCTCACTCTGTCTAAGATTTCCAATTTGTTTTCTGAGTGATTGGCAGTTGTAGCCAGGTACCAACTAGTTCTTGTCTCAGTTTCATGTAGGATGAGTTTCCCATTTTCCATTAGTCCCTTGAACTAATTGTTTCATGTATCTTTGATTTTCTTCACTCTTCTTTGCTCCAGACAAGGAGATACCAATAGTTCCATCTTAGATGCTTGCTTACAGTCTTTTAAGACCACAGTCTCTACTCACCAAAGTAGGATGTAGAATAATGGTTTTGTGTGTTATGATGTGCCAGTAGAGCTTGATATACCCTATGACCCTGGTCTTGGGCCCATGGGTCCAGTGACTCACTCCTTCAAGGAGTTTGATTGAGGCTAAAAAGTTATAACTTTGCCCCAGTTTAATCTACAATATATATGGACGTTTTTTACAACACATGAAAATATGTATGTAGAAATAACATCTGCCAATTTATGTACAGTCATGGGTATATTCCTGTACACTTAGCCATATCTGATCATCTTGCCCATCTGCCTATGTATTCACCCATAGATTAATGTTTTTTATTATTGATAATGCATATTGAGTATGTAATAGAATTTGCCTTTGTTGTCTCTACCTCTTGTGCACCTTGCTGTGTCTACCTTTTCTTTAGTGATATTGTGCTGGTCACATGATTTTGTTGTATTGCTTTTCCCTTCACCCAAATCAATGGATGTCTTTCAACTAGCTAACAACTTTCCTTCCCCCTGCACCCATCTGTGGTAACCAGCAAAGAAAATGTCCTTTCCTGTGTAAACCTTTACTTAACTATTTATAATAACAGACACATAAAATATTTATCCTTTTGTGATTGAATTTTTTCACTCAGCATAATGTCTTCCAAATTCATCCATGTTATGAGGTGTTACCTGGATTCTTCATTATCTTTTAACTTTGAATAGTATGCCATTGTGTGTGTGTGTGTGTGTATACTATAGTTTGTTATCTCTGCATCTGTTGATGGAAACTTAGGGTGTTTCCATCTCTTTCCTGTATCAATAGTGCTATGATGAACATGGATGTGTTTATATCTATTAATGTTCCAGCTCTCGCTACTTTAGGATATATACCTAGTAATGGGATTGCTAAATCAAACCATATTTCTATTTCCAGCTTTTTTAGGATACACCATAATGTTTTCCTCAGTGAATGTATCATGTTACAGTTACAATCTTTCCACCAAAAGTGGCCAAAACCAGTCACCATTTTGAATCAAACAACCATATAATCTACACTTCCAGGAATGACAATTTGAAGATGAAATGATGTTTCAAGTTTAGTCCTGAAGTACAATGCTAGTGATAGGTTAATATCCATATGCCTACAAGGAAGACCAGTTAATACTACTATTATTCAAATTTATGCACCAACCACCAAAGCTAAAGATGAGGAAATTGAAGATTTTTTACCAACTTCTGCAGTCTGAAATTTACTGAACACGTAGCTGCCTGCTAAGTGAGATGCCTGGCTACGACAGACTGAGTGCATTTCCGAACTTGAATTGTAACCTGTTGCTTCCCTAATAAACCCCATAATCTGTGAGTTCTGTGTGGCTACTGCAGTGAATTACTGAACCCAACAGAGAGGTGGTGGGAGCTGTAGGAGGAATGGTTGGTGTCAGGGTTGATGAAAGGGCTGGAGGGAGGTGGCATGTCTGACCTCTCAGAAATAAGCCTTGGGCTACTGATAGTGATTCTGTCTTCCTCACGTGGGGTTACAGGAGGTCAGAAGATGCAGCTTCTCTGCTCCTTTAGCACTGATGAAGATCAAAGATCAAAGACTGTAGTCTTCAGTATGAATTACACCTCAACATAAAAAAAAAAATCCTCATAACTGGACCAATAAACACCATCACTCTAAATGGAGAAAAGATTGAAGTCATCAGAGATTTCATTTTACTTGGATCCACAATGAGCATGGAAACAGCAGTCAAGAAATCAGATGTCATATTGTGTGGACAAATCTCTTGCATACTTCTTAACACTTTAAAGTGTTATGAAGCAAAAATATCATTTGCAAGACAAAGGTGTGCCTAACCCAAGCTACCGTATTTTAAATCGCTTCCTATGCATGTGAAGGGAGCTCTGGAAGCATAGTGGCTAAGGCACTTGACTGCTAACCAGAAGGCTGGCGGTTCAAACCCACCAGCCACTCCCCGGAAGGAAGATGGGGCAATCTACTTCCTTAGTGATACTGCCTTGGAAACCCAAGAAGGGGTCGCTATGAGTTGGGTCCGACTCAACGGCACATAACAACAACAACAACATGCATGTGAAAGGTGGACAATGAATAAGGAGGATCAGAGAAGTGTTTATACCTTTGAACTGTGGTGTTTCAGAATAATGAAAACACCATGGACCTAACAAATTTGTCCTGGAAGAAGTGTAGCCAGAATGCTCCTTGGAAACAAGAATGGCCAAACTTCGTCTTATTTACTTTGGTCACATTGTAAGAAGAGACCATTTCCTGGACAAAGATATCATGCTTTGTAAAGTAGAGGCTCACCCAAGATGGGGAAAACATTCAATGAGATAGATTGACAAAGTGCCTGCAACCAAGGGCTTAAGCATATCAGGGATTGTGAGGAAGGCACAGGACTGGGCAGTGTTTCATTCTGTTGTACATAGGGTCATCATAGGACAGAGCCGACTTTACAGCACCTAAAGCAACACATTTTTGAGACATTTTTGTATCTTTCTGTCTGATCTATTCTAGAAAATGATCCACGTGCACTGGAGAAGACTATGTATTGTTCTGATGCTAGGTGGAATATTCTATATATGTCTCCTAGGAATTACAATATTATATTACCTTTATATTATATATGGTTATATATATATGTTGTTTTATATTAGCTCACAATATTTTTAGTGATCATCTTTTAAATACTCTGTCTATAATGGTGTGTTCAATTATCTGTTTCTCCTTTAATATTAGTCAGTAATTATTTTGTGCATTTTGATGCATTACTATTAAGTACACGTATATTTATAATTGTTTTGTCATCTTGCTGGTGGGTTATTTATGGTTATGCAATGCCCTTCTTTATCTTTTGTAATAGATTTTGATTTGAAGTCTATTTTATTTAATACCATCCCTTCTCTTTATTGTTTACTGGTTGTATGGAATATTTTTCTCCATCATTTAATTTTCATTTTAAGTATCCTTATGTCTAAAATCGGAAGGAAGATGGGGAAATCTACTTCCATAGTGATACTGCCTCGGAAACCCAAAGAGGGGTCGCTATGAGTTGGGTCCGACTCAACGACACTAACAATCAACAACATGTCTAAAGTGTGTTTCTTTTAGACAGCAAAGGATGGATGTATCTATTTATTTATTATTTATTAATCCATTCTGCCACTTGTTGCCTTTTGCATGGCACATGTAGACCATTTATTAGGATGTGGCACAGAGTTAATCTTTTCGTGTCTCTTCAGATTGGAGTTCATGTAGTTTCTTGTATTTGCAGAATTGGTTCTAGGTTATGATCTGGAAAATTCTCTGATTATTTCTTGGAAGATTATTTCTATGCCTTTTATGTTTTCATGGTGCTCTGGGAGTCCAGTAATTCTAATATTAGATTTGTTAATTGAATTCCATATTCCTTTCAGGTTTATTCACTTTTTTTTTTCTTGTTTCTCTTTAGACTTGATAAATTCAGTTATGTTGTCTTCTAGTACATCTATTCTATCTTCTGTCTGACTCTATTGTTGAGTGTTTCTCTTACTTTTTTTTTTCTAATTCAGTGGTTTTAGTTTTCAATTTCAGTAGTTCCTATTTTTATTATTTTCTTCTTTTTCATGTTTTGCTCTTGATGTGTCATTCTTCTCTTGGGATTTTTATGTTCTATTATTTTTTGTTGAACTTAGGTCATTGTGTTACTATTATTATTATTCCTCTTTAAATTTTGTTTTCTGGTTTTTTTGGGGGGGGGTGTCAGGAAATTTTCTTATTGGACACCTTAGAGGTACAAACCCCAAGATCCCAGCTTTTAACTGAAAAGCTCACAATAGCACCCACCAGTGACTCCATGGGACAAAGATGTGCCAGTCCACCACTGCAAAAACTCACAGCCTGGTGAACACCACTGGACAACTCCACTCAGCCTCTTAGGGTTGCTATGAGTCAGAATGGACCCAGTGACAGTAAGCTTAGTATCTTCTCCTGAAAACCACTAGAGGGCACTCTTATCCTTAGGAGTTTTTCAGTGCTGATTCAGAAGTTCTGGATGCTTGTTCTCTAGAATTCAATATGCCTGTGCAGGAGGGGGCATTTTCCCTTTGTCAACACTGACATAAGCAGTGGGGTTCTATTTTCTTTTGTTGAAGGTGGAGGATTATCTTTTGTTTCCCTCTTGGGTTTCCCTGCCCAAGTTTGCCCACAGTGTCCTATTGTGGGTTTTTTTCTTTTTGTATTGTCCCATGAGTCTGAAGTGTTCCCCTTACCCTGGCTGTCCTTGCTTTTCTTCCTCATCTTAGTGCCTATCCATCTCAGGGCTCAGCAAGATTCAACAGCTCTTTCTGGTAGTGCCACCATCTTCTTTTGTCCCCCCCCCCCCCCCCAATTGCATAGACCACAAACTACCACGACCAATTTTTCTCCCTGTTTGGGGTGTTACTCAGCTCCTTCCGAAAAAAGGCTGCAATGAACAATGAGGTTTGTGGTTAGATTCTCTCAGCTTCTGTGACCACTTTGCTCCCCTTCTTCCCTGTTTCTGGACTCATTCCAACTCTCCAATACCTCTGGTGCCATCCAGAGTTATCCAATTTCAGCCCGTGTTTGTTTTATTCATTGTTCAATGGTCATCTTAGTTATCGAGTGCTGCTATAACAGAAATACTACAAGAATGGCTTTAACAAACAGGGATTTCTTTTTTCACAGGTTAGGTTAGAAGTCAGAAATAAGAGTCCTGGTTCTAGTGGAAGGCCTTCTGTCTGTTACCTCTGGAGGAAGGGCCTTTTCTCCTTTTAACATTTGTGGGTGACGTGTTCATTGCATATCTCCAGGAATGCCAGACACATGTCTAGGCATCAGTCTTCCCCTGGGTCTGGAAGGTCTCAGGACAAGGATCATGGGTCCAATCGATGCTCTCTATTTCCAGCTCTTCTTTCTTGGTTGCAGAAATGCCCCTTCTTCTCTTCTCATGTCTCTCTCCTTTTATCTCTTGTAAGATTTAAAAGGTGATACAGCACAAACCCCAAGGAAACTTCCCTCACATAGGATCTGAGTAAAGATGTTGCATCACACTCTAATCCTTTTAAAGTTGAATGGCTGATCACGTAATGGGAGATGTTCACATCATTACATAATGGTCAAATTTGATTATTGCATAACTGCTAAACTACTGAGAACCAAGATACAGGCAAGTTGAGACATATTTGGGGAGGCAGTATTTAAACCATGACATTGGGTTAGTTGCTAAGGTATTAAATTATGACTCCTTTCACTTTGCTCTCTTGTTCCATGTCCCACATACTTTGCTTTTAGCCCAGTGAGATCCCTTTTGGGTTTCTGACCTCCAGAACTATATGATAATAAATTTATCTTGTTTTAAAACACCCAGTTCATGGTAATTTATAATAAAAGCAAAGAAAATACATATACTAATGTTCTTCACATTTCCTTTCATGTTTTACTTTCTAACTTCCCTGAAAATGTTACTGGTGTCATCTACTAACTAAAGTATTTTCATTTGAATCCTTGTTTAGATGGATTTTTTAGTGGAACAAAAGATGGATCATGTTGGTGAAAGCACTTACATTTTGTAAAATATGGTGTATATAGCTGAAATTAAAAAAAAAATGCCTAATTTTATAGATTACTGTAAATATGGCTAAATTAAATGAAACTTAGGTTTTACTAAAAAGAAAACTCTATAATGGTGAAGTTCAAGATAGTTTTTATCTACTTATTAAGTTTGTCATCCAGTGCTGCTTTTAGTCATATTTTTATAGTTATTTGGTAACAGAGCTTGTTTATAATTTTAAATGAACTCATTGAAAGTTTTACTACTCTTGTCACAGCTATCACTCTTTGTCAAGTGGCTTAAAACACTTGATATGCACTTGAGACATAAAGGCACAATTTGTTCCGTATTAGTGGCTTTACTGGCATTATATTTTATAAAACTCAGCAACAGGGTAGAGAATTTTAAAATTCTCTGGAACATCTTAAAGTAAATATGTATGTTTACATAATTAGCCAATATAAACTAAACCTTTCAAAATCAGAGTTAGCCCTTTATGTTTACAACTTCTACTGCTTATTTATCGACTTGTAAGGACAGGTGGAAATTTTTGCTTTTATTGTTCATTTTACCTACATTTCTTTCTATAACCCTAGCAAGACTAAAATGCAGGCTTCTTTGGGGATGACAACCCAAACTAGTTGGCATGGCACCAGTACAATAGGGAAGAATACAATGTTTCTATTTTCTGCAAGATTAACTGGGACTAAGCTATTTTGTATGAATAAATAGGATGATGTCTATATGCAGTATAATCTTCTTGTATTACTTCTTGATGCCATCACTCTTCCACGTTTAACTAGGACATTAAACGATAGTCCAAGACTTCAGAACAAGCTTAAATCTCACCTGCAAGGTTACCATTATGTTGAATTTTAAGACTATAATCTATGGAAGAACAGATCTAGCCTGAGTAAGAGTTTTCCATAGGTTTGGTGACCAGGTACATTAGATATGAGCATTGGAGATGAGGGAGTACACCTATGAAACAGAAGCATTAGATAAGATAAAAGGGATAGATTGGAGGGAATGATTCACTTGAAATGATAATCTATTTCTGCCATTGAGGAGCTGGTTTCTAGAGGCAATTATGGCGAATGGAGAACATATTGGAATGACAATAACAGCCTATCCTCCCAGAGAACCTCATTGTATTACTTTGTTTCATAGTACTGTCATTCATAAACGATGGGTTTGTTTCATGTTCCTGACCAGATCTTTCTCTCAATATACCCTCTAAACATTTTTTTTTAAATTCATGATACTCAAAATATACTAACTTTTGTAGAGAACTTTGAAAGTTGTCAGATAAAGTCTACAAAGAATTATATATTCCTCTTTTAAACATGAACTGAGAAGAGAGAAGGCCAGAGAAAAGAACTATAAGATTTACAGAATCTTTTTTCTTCTACATTGTCCTCTAGCTTCCTCATAAAAGGACACTATGTCCTCATTTCTACTCTCAGTCTCACTCTGTTTTGAAGCCGAAGCAGAGTCATTTTACAAAATAAAAGCAATATATGCACATCCTTTGAAAAATGTCTCATTGGTTACTAAGTGCCTTCTTCTTGATATGTGGGTCTTTATGTTTCAATGTCATCTAGAAAGGGAGATATTTTATAAAGTATGTTTTATATATTAATTACCAAATAAACATACTTAATTATTTTTATTGGAATATGATTTAAATGTAATTCAAATATGCACTTTTAACAGCCTTTCTCCTATAGCTTCCAAGGAAAACCAAAACTAGAACATTAAATGATAGTACAAGACTTCAGAACAAGCTTAAAATGCAGATCTCTTGAGCAAAGTCAGAGATCTAGTCATGAAACTCTGTTTTAAAAATGACTACATAGCATAAAAGTAATTGTGAATATTCCAGTAAAATGATTACCACAAATTTCTGAATATAAACAAAGGGTCCAAATGTAGAAAAGGAGGCAATACTATCAAATTTTAAGTTTGTTTGAAATACTTTAGAGATGAAGTGTTATTTCTAAAATTATTTGAAGTTATTTGGGTTTTTGATAATATTTTCTAGGATGTGAAAGACAAATCAGTTTTATAGTCATTTGTGAAATGATGATTTATTAATAATAACAAAAAGGTGCTCTGGTGATGTAATGGATAAGGCACTTGACTGATAATCTGAAGGTCAGCAGTTCAAACCCACCAGCTGCTCCAGGGAAGGAAGACAGGACAATCTACTTCTGTAAAGATATACAAGCTTAGAAACCCAATAGCAGTTGATATGAGTCTGAAATGACTCGACGGCAGTGAGTTGTTTTTTTTTTTTTTTTTAGATAACATAACCTCTTGTTAGTTTTGGTCACCCCAACAGGGACATTGCTTTTGCTTGAATAAACCTATGAGAACCACAGATGCTACAGTTATATTAGCTGTGTTTCTTCAGTTCAATTTTCTTTTTAAACCCACAAAATGCTTTCAGCTGGTGGTGGCAACCATACTCTATAATTAGAATGTTATTAGCCTTAAAAGACAGATCTAGAGAGAGCTAGTTTTCCTCTATAACTTTAGGCACACCAGCCTTGACACATTTCCTCTAAACTTTTTCTCTAGAGATATAGAATCTGTGTCTTTTAAAAGATTTAAATTAGTCACAGGACACCAGCAGTAGTATCATTTCAAGATTTTGCTTATTTTTAGAGTCTTTAACTAATTGTTTCATTTAAATAGTAGCCAACTTAGAAAATTTAAAAAAAAAAAAATTCAATGGTTCCTTTGCTGAGATGTTGTTTGACTTACAAAAAAATCCACTATATGTATAATTTTGTCATCTCACAAAGGACAATACTATTATTTTGACTATTTTTCAAAACTGTACTTTACAGTCTACCAAGTCCTGTGTTATTTGGTGACAATCAAATATTATATTTAATCTTTTTTCCTGTAATTAACTTAATGGCTGGAAGAAACAAAACAGCCACCTTGCAGGATTTTTCAATGCCAAGCATGCATGTCTCACTGTCAATAACACATTATTGCTTTGAATGGAAGTGAAATTCAAGACAATTGATGCCTTAGCTGCTGAGGAAGCAGAGGACGCATCAGGTAATAGAAAATTGCTTGCTCAGTAAGATTGTTCCATGCTGCAGAGCTCAACCCCCAAGAATTCACTCAGAAAAAGTCCTGCATCAGTGGAATCAATGATGCTCTTTATGAATTTGTACTTTTTAAACTTTTTATTGTAAATTTTATGAAAGTTTACAGGCATATTTGTGTTCCATTCAACAATTTGTCCATATTTTGCTTCAGGGTATTGGCTGCAATACTCCCAATTTAACAGCACTCTTTCCATTTCCTCCCTGTATTTTCCATTTCCATTTTTTCCTCTTTCTTTTCCTTTCCTGCTTCTGAGCTTTATCCCTGGGCAAGAGCTGCTCTTCTGATCTTGTGCAGTGGATCCTTCTAAAGAGTGTGTACCCCCCCAACACACACACACACACACACACACATACCGTGTTATTGTTCACATCACAGTTCTGTCTACTGCCTGGCTGGAAATGAGCCATGGGATTGAGTTCAGTTCCAGGTCTGAAGTGTGACTAATAGCCATAGTCCTGAGGGTTTCCCAGGCTGTTTCTTTTCAGAAGCAAATTGCCTGGTTTGTCTTCCAAGGCACCTCTGTGTGGGTGCAAACAAGGACCTTTTTTCCTAGTAGTTGAGTGCTTAACCATTTGTACTTTGGAGAGGCTCAACATAAACAAATAGTATAGAAGTAAAGGGATGTCATATAACTCCCAAGAGCAAGTTAGAAATGGATATATATAAAGCTTCTTATAGTCTGTCTTGGGACATTTGCTCTTACAGCCTTTGGTTACCACACATGAAATCCAATTACCCTGAGGCTGCATTGTGGAGAAACTACATGGCCACGTGAAACCACAGAGAGATAGAGAAGGGTCAGAGGATCCTTAGCAATATTTGTTCCCAGCAATTTGCTTCTTCCCAGGCTGTTGTTGTTATGTGCCATCGAGTCAGACCTCACTCATAGCGACCCCCCCTTGGGTTTCTGAGGCAGTATCACTATGGAAGTAGATTGCCCAACCTTCCTTCTGAGGAGTGGCTGGTGGGTTTGAACCATCAGCCTTCTGGTTAGTAGTCAAGTGCCTTAGGCACCACCCTACCAGAGCTCGTTTCCCCAGGCTAGATACCAGAAATGTGACTGAAAAACCTGAAAGATGCTCCCAGCTTCAGCAACCTCCAGAATGTATAAGCCATCCTGAGTGAGTACTGACTGGATGAGCCTAGTCAATTCCCAAAAATGTGAACAAAATAAATAATTGCTTTTCTTTGAAACTACTGATTTAGATAGAACTTTCTTTTTTTGTGCATTCTTTATTCTTGTTAAAAATATATGTAGTACAATATTTGCTTATTTAACATTTTCACCTGTACAATTTAGTTAATTCAATTACATTAATACTGTTGCTCAACCATCATTAATATTTGTTGCCCAATTTTCTATGACCATAATAGAAATTCAATGTTTGCTACACAGTGACTTCCTCTTTTCCCTTCCGTACTGTCCTTAGTAACCACTATTAAACTTTGGTCTCTATACATTTGCTTATTCTAGATATTTCACAGTCCTGTAGAGATAACGCCTCAGAAACCCAACTGTTTTGGTTTATATCCACATGTGATCTCTATCTTATTTTTATTTCTTCTTTTGAACACTTTTCACTGATGCCATCTTTTTAAATTAGAATTTTTAGTTCTAGCAGATAAAGCATTGTATCAGTCAGAATTTAAAAAAAAAAAAAAAACTGCCATGGAATTGATCACAATTCCTAGTGACACTCATTGGGTTTCCAAGGCTGTAAATCTTCATGGAAGTTGGAAGTAGATTGTCTCATCTTCCTCCCACAGAGGAGCTGGTGTGTTGTGAACTATTGACCTTCTGGTCAGCAGTCAAATACCTTACCCAGTATGCCACCAGAGCTCCTTATCAGTCAGAATAGATAGGCTAAATTAAAGACAGGAAAAAAAATCTAAAACTACCATTGCTTAATATAAAAATAAAAAAAATTCTTTCTCACATTAGGTGGCCACACAGTGTTGTCAGGGGAGTTCCATTCATTTCAGGCACTCAGGGCCCCAGGACAACAGACAACACCAGAGACAATATTGCTGATTTCTGTGACAGGAGAGAACTCGGGGAGGTCTTCAGCTGACAACTAAAAAAAAAAAAAAAAAAACACTCAACACAGACATATATCTTCTCTCTTCTTATTTGCCAACATAAGACAAAAGTTCAAACCAACCACAAGAGAATAAGCAGGCAGAAATCTTCTATATGCCCAAACCAAAAGCAAAAAAAAAAAAAACTCCACTGCTGTTGACTTGATTGCAACCCATAGCAATCCTCATGGGCAGAGTGGAAGTTCCCCCATAGGGTTTCCAAGGCTGTAAATCTTTACGGAAGCAGACTATCTCATCTCTCTACCACAGAGCAGCAGTGAGTTCAAACCACCAACCTTTTGATTAGCAGCCAAATGCTTTAATCATTGCACTACCAGATTGCCTTTCTATATACCCACAAATCAGAATAATCAAGTATTTGGTGACTAATCAAGTATATGGCTGATAGAATTAATGATAACCACAGGAATACATCGGTAAAGTGACACAAAGGTAAATTGTCTAATTTCTAATATCATAATCATATAGCTCATTCCATAAACTTCTACTGGATATCTACCACATTATGTTGATTTTAGGTGCCATCAAGTCAATTCTGACTGTTTGCAACCCTATGTATGACAGAACAAAGCACTGTCAGGTCCTGTTTCATCCTCACAATCTTTAATATCTTTGAGCCAATGGTTACAGCCACTGTCTGTCTCTCTTGTTGACAGTCTTCTCCCTTTTTGCTGTCAATTTTACCAAGCATAGAGTCTTTCTCCAGGGACTGGGCCTTCTGACAACATGACCAAAGTATATGAGAGGAAATCTGGTCATACTCTCCTCTAAGGAGAATTCCAGCTGTACCTTTTCCAAAGCAGATATGTTGATTCTCTGACAGTCCATGGTATTTTCAATATTCTTTGGGAAAACCATAATTCAAAATGTGCCAATTCTTCTTCAGTTTTCCTTATACATGGTCCAGCTTTCACATGCATATGAGGTGATGGAAAATACCATGGCTTGGGTTAGGCAGGACTTAGTCTTCAAAGTGTCTTTTCTCTTTAACCTAAAAAAAAAAAAAAAACTTTTCTCTTCAACACTTTTGCAGCAGACTTACTTAGTATAGTTTGTTGTTTGTTGTCTTGACTGTGATTTCCACATAGTATTAAAAAAAGGTATAATATAAATGAATAAGACAATGTTCCTTAGAATACTCACAATATGATGAAAAAGACAGAATGAAAACAATACTTACATGGAAACTATGTACTAGAACTGTGCAACATGCATAATAAAAGATAAAAGAAATGAACTACTGATTGTGGCTAGGAGAGGTGAGGAAGGCTTTACAACACGTCCTGAAAACCTTTATTCCCACAACCAACCATATTATTCAACTTAAAAAAAAAAATGTCATACTTTAAAATATAATCCTAACAATCTACAAGATGGTAATGTTGTAAATTCTATGTTTTCTTGATGGTCTCAATTTCAATAAAATATTAGAACTTTGTATTCATTATTAAAGAAACCATAAATTCAGCATACAAAACTTTATATGTTTAAATGTTAAAAAGTTAAAGCATCTTATTGAACACTGAAACATATATACCTTAAAAAGAGGTAAAAAATACCAACTGATGATGATTAACAATTATTGAATATCAGGCACCATGCTAAAACCCTCAATGATCATATGCATTACGCTCCAAAGAGCCCTAAGAGGTAGACCCTTTCTGCTAACACGATTTTACAGCCAACACAACTGAAACCTAGGGGTTTCACTACTATGAAGTGGTAAAGTTGTTATTTGAACCCATTTCATATGTCAGAATGTGGATTTTTAACTATTATTCTACTATACGCCACAAAATGTAAGCAGACTTTATAGAATTCAATTAGAATGAGTAAATGCATATTAATAGATGGAATATCCTTTAAATAAATGTTTCTTAAAAATATTTATCTCACATTACCTAAACTGATTTTCTAAGGACAATCAAGTTACACTAAAGGAGAAAATCCATTGATGTGCGATCTAAAATGTCAATAGATTAGCTTTCAAGTGTTGCGATGTTGTATATGGATATGCTTGTTCAAATGTATTCTAGATTATTAAAGGATCTTGAAAAGCACAAGGAGTTTTGTGGTTAATTAATGAAAAAGAGTTAGTGAATTAAAACTGCAGCATGTTCTATTTTTTCTTTTTATGGCATGATAGACTTGATTATAAGTGTCACAGTAAGAAAATGAAAAATGTATTTTCTACTCTAACGAGGCAGGATTTGCCCCTTTTCTTTTCTCTGAAAGTAAAATATATTGGTATTTTTGATGTTTCTTTTCTCTAAAAATAAAATGCCTTCCACCACAAAAAAAAGTACAACTTATTATAATTTTGGGGTAAGTAAAACTCACCCTTTTAAAAGTGTAATATTTTGTGGGTTTTAGTATATTCACAAAGTTGTACAACCATCACTACTATTTAATTTCAGAACATTTTTGTCACCTAAAAAAAAAACCCAGTCAGTTTGTAGCATTTTTTGGTCTGGCTTCTTTCACTTAGCAAAATATTCTCAAGGTTCATCCATGTTGCATCAGTATTTATTTCCTTTTATTGCTGAATAATTATTTCATTGTATGAATAAAGCACACATTTTATCCATTTATCAGTTGATGGACATTTGTTTTTTTTCCTATTTCTTAACTATTAAGAATAATGCTGCTATCAACATTGATGGATACATTTTTGTGTAGACATACGTGTTCATTTCTCTTGAGTATATGCCTAGGAATGGAATTGCTAGTTCATATGGTAACTGTGGGAGCTCTGGTAGTGTAGTGCCTAAGGCACTTGACTGCTAACCAGAAGGCTGGCAGTTCAAACTCACCAGCCACTCCTCGGAAGGAAGATGGGGCAATCTACTTCCATAGTGATACTGCCTTGGAAACCCAAGGAGGGGTGGCTATGAGTCGGGTCAGACTCGACGGCACATAACAGCAACAGTAACACAGCAATATGCTATTTTATGTCTAAATTTCCTGATTGAGATTATATGACTAATGCTATCATAAGGAGCCGGGGTGAATTTAAAATATCGTCAAGGCAGAAGTTCTTCAATTATACCAGGTTAGAAAACTCTAAGGCTGATCAGATTTGATAGCAATTATGCCATGCTATCTTTTCTACTGCTTAGGTAAGGATGGTTAAAGTTAATTTTAAACTCAAACCATTATGCTACTTTCTTTGCCAAGAAAATATATACTGACTATTTCATGAATGATTAAAGAAGGTGCTATAATGTTTAGAAAGCAGAGTGAATGGCTATTTTTATTTTTTTCCTTTCACTTTTGTTCATAAGTGACATGAGACAGTAATTGAAAAAGAAAAAAAAAAAAACCAGGCCTTGAACTTTAGATTCTGGTAGATAGTGAATAAAATACATACTGGAGCATATAGAAATAATTTGGCTAAAAATAAATTTATATTCATTGAAAGATTTTTTTTTTTCCATTTCAATTCATCCATAGTATTATTGTGGAGATTGTTCATTCTGAATAATGCCAACTATGGCTTTGAAATTCCTTAGATATCAAATTTACCCCTCTGATGCACACTATTGATGTTATTGGCAGGAACTAATGAGAGAATACATTAGTACTTTTTTTTTTTTTTTTTTTAGCCATACTGTATTCAATACAAGAAGTTTTGGTGGGCTAGTGGTTAGAGCATCTGGCTGCTGTTTACCAAAAGCTTGGTGGTTCGAACCAACTAGCCATGCTGTGGGAGAAAGATGAGGCAGTCTGCTTCTTTAAATAATTACAGTCTTGGAAACCCTATGGAGCACCTCTAATCTGTCTTGCAGGATATCTCGGAGCCAGAATTGACTGGATGGCAGTGGGTTTGGTTTTGGTTTGGTATATAAAATACTGTATGTTGCTCTCCAAAAATATCAAGTTTAAGTGATACCCTTTCATTCACTATGCACTATGTGTACTTTGCTAACAATTTTTAAATTTAAGTTTTGATGCCAAAGAGAACTATAGAAGAAGACTTTGGGGATAACAGCCCAGGTTGCTGGAATACCCAATTTGAATATCCAGGGTACTGAGTAGATTGGTTTTCTGCTATGCTAATAGGCAGTATCTATCTCCCAGGTTTTCTCTTGGGAACAATAACTTTATGGATAACTCTATAACATTAACTGTACTTTCTCTAGATAAGTTTTTGACATAAAAGATAAATTTATACATGAACTCATATCACAAGCCTTCTGACAAACAGATTATATGTTTATTTGTATCTATTTATATGAGCCATATTCTGGAAATAAGGGAAAATATACATAATGGGTAAATATAGATATGTAAAAGTACTGATTTGTTATTGGGAAGAAAATATCTAGGGAAAAATAGAAAATGGAAAGATGATTTATTTCCAGACCAGAGAAGAAAGACTCTGTAAAAGAAGGTAATGGAAGGAGTGAAAAATAAACCAAAAAGAAGAAGAAGAAGAAGAGTGAATTAAATCTGAATAGCTTGGAGTCTATCAGATTCATATGATAATTGGGTCAAAGTAAATTAAAGCAGTAAGCCTGCCATATTGACAAATGAGCATTTTGGACATCAATCTAGATGCTTCACTAGTATAAACCAGAGAAACTATTAGCTCTGTCAGAGATGAGGGGGCCTTAGGGAGAGTTTTAGTTTACTTAACAAAAAATCTAACTTAAATTTCAAATTAAATTTATCAGTTAATGTGGACAGAGAATACCTCAGATTACAATGCTATAATTGTCATTTTCCAACCGCTGCAGTCTGCATAACAGATTTTTAACACTTTTTTTGGGGGAAAGCAAAATGCATTTAACTGATTTAAATAGCTAATAGAGAGAATGTTGTTTTTCTGTGCTATTGAGCTGCCTCTGACTCATAACAACCTTATACAACAGAATAAAACTACCCCACAGGGTTTCCTAGGCTATGATCTTTACAAGAGCATACAGCCAGGTCTTTTCTTCTGCAGAGAAGCTGGTGGGTTAGAACCACCAACCTTTCAGTTAGCAGCTGATTGCTCAACCACTAAGGCAGGAGGGTCCTGATAGAGTAAATATTGTACTAAAGGTGTGAATTAGAAAAATTATGTACATATGCATTACCTGGGGAAATTGAAAATATTTCACATTCCAAAGCTTTACCCACAAGTGTTGTTGTTGTTGTTATATGCCGTCAAGTCGGCCCCGACTCATAGTGACCCCTCCTTGGGTTTCCGAGGCAGTATCACTACAGAAGTAGGATTGCCCAACCTTCCTTCCGAGGAGTGGCTGGTGGGTTTGAACCGCCAGCCTTCTGGTTAGCAGTCAAGTGCCTTAGCCTCTATGCTACCAGAGCTCCCACAAGTAGGATGAGTAAATAATTACTTGACAATTAACTATTGTCAACAATTTCACACTAATGTTTTACAATACTTTTGAGCTAAAAAATTAGCCTACTGGCAGAAGACACAAGATTCCTGGGTCAGAGACAAAGAATGTCATCACTCATCTCACAGAAGCAGTATGAGTATATTATTTACATTATATTTAATGTAATGCATTACATTGTTAGCATATTTGCATTAATTCCTTTTATGCCCAAATCCCACAGATTAAGATAATGGGTTCAGGTGGATGCCTGCATATGCAGTATACTATGCTAGGAGATAGGAACCTTGAGTTTAGGGAACCCAGATATCTTTATCATAACCACACTCTGTTGTTGCTGTTATGTTCCATTGAGGCATCTCCAACTCATAGTGGCCTTATGTACAACAGAATGAACAGAATGAAACACTCCACAGTCCTGTGCCAGCCTCATGATCCCTACTATACCTGAGCCCATCACTGCAGCCACCATGTCAATTCATCTTGTTGAGGGTCTTCCAACAAGGGTTGGCCTTCCACCTTACCAAGCATAACACCCCTCTCCAGAGAATGGACCCTTCTGACAACATGACCAAAGTAGGTGACATGAAGTCGGGCCATTCTCACTTCCAAGGAGCATTCCAGCTGGACTTCTTCAAAGAAAGATTTGTTAGTTCTTTTAGCAGTCCATGGAACTTTCAGTATTCTTCACCAACACCACAACTCAAAAGCATGTTCATTGCAACACTATTCACAACAGTAAAAAATGGAAACAACCTTAATGTCCATCAGTGGAGGAATGGATCAATTATTGTTTGATTTTTTTCAAAAATCAAATCAAAATTTGATTATTGTCAAAATAAGTATAAGAGTCTCTACAAAAAATAAGTTGTAGAGTGTGTTTCATTGTTATTCGTAACATTTTCACTGGCCAATTCTTTGAGAAGTGGATGGCCTCTTCCTTCTTCTGAGTCTGTCTTAGTCTAGAAGCTCTGCTGAAACATGTCCACCCTGGGTAACCCTGTACACTGGTTAGACTGTAAAATGGTAAAATCACTGTGAAAAACAGTATGACTCTTCTTTAACAAGCTGGGAGTAGAAATACCATATGATCTAGCAATCCCACAACTAGGCATATACCCTGGATCTGTATAAGAACTGTGATCTGTACAGATATATGCACACCCATGTTCATTGCAACACTATTCACAACAGTAAAAAATGGAAACAACCTTAATGTCCATCAGTGGAGGAATGGATCAAAAACTATGACAGATACACACAATGGAATATTAGGCAATGTTTAAGAACAATGATGAATCTGTGAAACATAACATGGATGAACTTAAAGAACATTATGCTGAGTGAAATTAGTAGAACACAGAAGGACAAATATTGTAGAAGACCACTATTGTGAAAAGTCAAGAAAAGGATTTCACACAGAAAAAGAAATATTATTTTATGGTTACCAGAGATGGGTGAATATGAATCACAGTGAAACACTGTCTGATACCATTACTGGGCAACTTTATGAATAGCTTGGAAACACTGTTTGACACAGTGAAAGAAGATGAGCGCCTTGGGTTGGAAGGCACTCAAAATAGGACTGGGAAAGAGCTGCCTCATCACAGTAGAACCAACTGTAATGATATAGATAAAGTAAATCTTTCAGGATCTCCATGTGCTGATGTGAAACAACTCAAATTGAGGAGAAATAGCTGCAAACCTCCATTAATAATCAGAACATGGAATGTACTAAGTATGAATCTAGAAAAATTGAAAGTTGTCAAAAATGAAATGGAATGCATAAAGATTAATATCCTAGGCATTAGTGAGCTGAAATGGATGGGTTTGGGGCATTTTGAATCAGTCAACCATATAATCAACCATCTAGGATTGACAAATTGAAGAGTAATGGCATGGCATTCATCATCACAAAGGATGTTTCAAGATCTGTCCTGAAGTACAATGCTGTCAGTGATAGGATAATATCCATATGTCTACAAGGAAGACCAGTTAATATGACTATTATTCAAATTTATGCACCAACTACCAAAGACAAAGATGAGGAAATTGAAGATTTTTTCAACTTGTGCAGTCTGAAATTGACCAAACATGCAATCAAGATGTGTTTCTTATCACTGGTGATTGGAGTGCAAAAGTTGAAAACAAAGAAGAATCACTGGTAGTTGAAAATTTGGGCGTTGGTGAAAGAAACAACACTAGAGATCACATGATAGAATTTTGCAAAACCAATGACTTATTCATTGCAAATACCTTTTTTCCACAACACAAACGGTGGCTATACACATGGACTTCACCAGATGGAGTGCACAGGAATTAGATTGACTACATCTGTGGCAAGAGGAAATGGAGAAGCTCAATATCTTCAGCCAAGTCAAACTCAAGAGCTGATTGTGGAACAGACCATCAACTGCTCATATTCAAGTTCAACTTGAAGTTGAAGACAATTAAAACAAGTCCACAAGAGCCAAAATATGACCTTGAATATATCCGTCCTGAATTTAGAGACCATCTAAAAAATAAATTTGATGCATTGAACACCAGTGACTGAAAACCAGAAGAATTGTGGGATGACATCAAGAGCAGCATCCATGAAGAAAGAAAGAGGTCATTAAAAATATGAGAAAGAAAGAAAAGACCAAAATGAATGTCAGAAGAGACCCTGAAACTTGCCCTTGAGTGAAGAGTAGCTAAAGCAAATGGAAGAAATGACAAGATACAAGAGCTGAACAGAAGATTTCAAAGAGCAGCTAGAGCAGACAAAGCCAATTACTATAATGAAATATGCAAAGACCTGGAGTTAGAAAACCAAAAGTGAAAAACATGGTTGGCATTTCTCAAGCTGAAAGAACTGAGGAAAATGTTTAAGCCTCGAGTTGAAATATTGAAAGATTCTATGGGTAAAATATTGAATGATGCAGGAAGCATCAAGAGAAGATGGAAGGAATACATAGAGTCACTGCACCAAAAAAACTTGGTCAATGTTCATCCATTTAGGGAGGTGGCAAATGTACAAGAACCAATGATATTGAGGTAAGAGGTCAAAGCTGCACTGAAAGAATTGGCAAAGAACAAGGCTCTAGGAATTGATGGAATACCTATTGAGATGTTTCAACAAATGGATGCCCTGCTGGAGGCACTCACTTGGTTATGTCAAGAAATTTGGAAGTCAGCTACCTGGCCAGCTTACTGGAAAAGATCCATATTTGTACCCATTCCAAAGAAAGGTGATCCCACAGAATGTGGAAATTATCGAGCAATATCATTAATATCACATGTAGTAAAATCTTACTGAAGATAATTCAAAAATGATTGCAGCAATATATTGACAGAACTTCCAGAAATGCAAGCTGGATTCAGAAGAGGATGTGGAATGAGGGATATCATTGCTGATGTCAGATGGATCTTGGCTCAAAGCAAAAAATACGACAAAGATGTTTACTTGTGTTTTATTGACTATACAAAAGCACTTATTTGATTGTGTGGATTGCAACAAATGGTGGATAACATTGAGAAGAATGGGAATTCCAGAACACTTAATTGTACTCATGAAGAACCAGTACATAGACCAGGAGGCTGTCAGAATAGGAAAAGGGAACACTGCATGGTTTAAAATCAAGAAGGGAGTGCATCAAGGTTATGTCCTTTCACCATACTTATTCCATTTGTATGCTGAGCAAATAATCCAAGAAGCTGTACTATATGAAGAACAACATGGCATCAGGATTGGAGGAAGCAATGCTCATGACATAATTTTGCTTGCTGAAAGTGAGGATGACGAAGCATTTACTGATGAAGATTGAAGAATAGAGTCTGCAGTATGGATTACTCCTCAATATAAAGAAAACAAAAATCCTCACAACTGGACCTATAAGCAGCATTACAATAAATGGAGAAAAGATTGAAATTATCAAAGACTTCACAATGCTTGGTTCTATAATCGATGACAATTGAAGCAGCAGTCAGGACATCAGACAACATATAGCACTGGCCAAATCAGTTTCAAAGGACCTCTTTCAAGTGCTGAAGAGCAAAGATGTCTCCTTGAGGACTAAGGTGTGCCTGGCACAAGACATGATATTTTCATTGCCTGATATGCATGTGAGAGCTGGACAATGAATAAGGAGGACCGAAGTAGAGTTGATGCTTTTGAGCTGTGATGTTGGTGAAGAATGCTCAAAGTTCCATGGACTGCTAAAAGAACTAACTGGTCTATCCTGGAGGAAGTGCAGCCAAAATGCTCCTTGGAGGCGAGAATGGCCAGACTTCGTCTCACATACTTTGGTCATGTTGTCAGAAGGGACCATTCCCTGGAGAAGGATGCTATGCTTGGTAATGTGGAGGATTAACAAAAGAAAGGAAGACCCTCAACAAGATGGATTGACACAGTGGCAGCAGCAATGGGCTTAAGGATGGCAAGAATCATGGAGCTGGCTCAGGGTGGTGTTTTGTTCTGCTGTGCATAGGGTCTCTATGAGTCAGAGATGGTTCAACAGCACCTAACAACAACAACAGCAGAGGTGGGTGGGGAAGGATGGACAAACCACTAACTAGAGGGTAGACACATATTAACATGGGTTAAGAAGTGAAAAAAAAAAAAAAAAAAAAACTGAATGAGAAATCTCATTTCCATCTCTGTCATACTTAATTTTTTACCAAAGAGTTTCCATAAGCTAGTATTGGCTCTGGTTCGATCCTAATCTATTTTAAAACATAAATTCTATATCAATAGTACAGGTTTACTGCCATTGATCATACTCTAGATTTCATTTTTTCCTATCTACATTTTTGTTCTTATGCCATCTTCTACCTCAGTTTTTCTTCATGATTACATCTGCAGTTTTCTAGTACACTGCATCAATACTATACACAAAGCATTCTCCATTCCAAAATTTGGAAATCATTTCACCCTATCTATCTCTTTTGAGATCTTTATTTACTCCTCCACAGTGCTTACTACATTTGCCTTGTATAGCTCAGAATGCATCTATATTTCTTCGTTCATTCTGAGGATTTCAGAAGCATAGTTAAGGTATCATGCATTGCTGTGTTCTTCCAAATGCCAAGCATGGTTTACTTCCCATGTCACTCAGTTATTTTCTTTAAGATCACCTACACAGACAATCTAGCTCTTAAACACTTTTCATTCATTTATCAGAAGTGATTTTCTTAAGATAATCTCTAAATACCTGTCTATATATTTTCTGTATATTTTTACTGCCTCACCCACCCAATGAACTCCATAAGGAAAACAATTTTTTCTTTGTTGTCACTCTTATATACCCAGCACCTAAAACAATGTGTGGGAAAAAAACACAGGTGCTCAATAAGTTAAAATAAATCATAACTTTAAAAAATGGACACTTAAAAGGATATTAAAAAATAAAGATGTCACCTTGATGACAGTATGCCTAATTCAAGTCATAGTCTTTTCAATCACCTCTTATGGATGCAAAAGTTGTACAAGGAAAAAGGAAGCTAGAAGAAGAGTTGATGCATTTGGACTGTGGTGTAGGTGAAGAATATTGACTATATTGTGGACCACCAGAAGAATGAAATCAGTCTTAGAAAAAATACAGCCAAAATTCTCCTTAAAAGTGAGAATGGTAAGATTCAACTTATTTATTTTGGATATGTCATCAGGAAAGAGCAATTACAATAAAAGGACATCATAGTTTATAAAACTGGAATTTCAGAGAAGGCAAGTGAGGCTCTGGGAGACATGGATTGACACAGTGGTGAAACAAATGGACCCATACACACCAAAGAGGAGAGGGTGTAGGATCAGGCAACATTTAATTGTACAAAAGTTTTGTTATACAAAGTTTTGTTATACAAAGTTTTGTTATACAAAAGTTTGCCATGAGTTGGAGCTGAATTGATGGTAGCAACCCGAGGACAAAATTCTCTATGTGTAATTTATGTGTCTATGATAAATTATTTCTATCAATCCTCAACCATTACACAATTTTTAGTACTTCTACTTATAAAATTACTAATAGCAGGAATTATCTTCTTCATTCTTTGGGTTTTAGTCAGGTGATATATCATCTATCCATAGATAGATAGAGATAAATATTGATTTGGGTGAAAAGAAGGGCAATGTACCAAATGTGAGTGACCAATAATTAAGGACCATTTCACTGGGTTGATAGATAGATAGATAGATAGAGATAAATATTGATTTGGGTGAAGAGAAGGGCAATGTACCAAATGTGAGTGACCGATAATTAAGGACCATTTCACTGGGTTGGGATGACAACAAGAACATCACACAAGAAAAAAGCAAAAGGTCATTAAAAAGACAGGAAAGGAAGAAAATACCAAAATTGCTGTCAAAAGAGACTCTGAAACTTGCTCTTGAACAGAGAGTAGCTAAAGCAAATGGAAGA
>NW_006922347.1:157830-159505 GCF_000298275.1 Orycteropus afer afer
TTTTTTTTATCAAAATACTGAAAAATGCATTAAGTATCATAAGAAAACTGGAAGGAAGACAGAGTCACTGTACCAAAAAGAACTGGTCAATGTTCAACCATTTTAGGAGACAGGTTCCAGGAATTGATGGAATATCCATCCATTAATAAACAGATGTAGCACTGGAGGTATTTCATCATTTATACCAAGATATTTGGAAGACAGCTACCTGGCCAACTGACAAAAAGAGATCTATATTTGGGCCCATTCTATAGAAAAGTGATCCAACAGAATTTGCAAATTATTGAGCAATATCATTAACATCACATGAAAGTAAAATTTTACTGGAGATAATTAAAAAAAAAAACTATTGCAGAAGTTTATTGACAGGGAACTTCTAGATATTCAGTCTAAATTCAGGAGATGTGGAACAAGGAATATCATTGCTGATGTCAAATAGATCTTTCCTGAAAGCAAAGAATACTAGAAAGAGGCTTATCTGTGTTTTATTGACTAAGCAAAGGCATTCAACTTTGTGGATCATGACAAATTATGGATAACATTTCAAAGAATGGGAATTCTAGAACACTTAATTGTGCTCATGAGGAGCCTGCACATACTCTAAGAGACAGTCATTCAAATAGAAGAAGGGGATACTGAATAGTTTAAAATCAGGAAAGGAGTGTGTCAGGGTTGTATTCTTTCACAAGACTTATTAAATCTATGATGTTGTTGTTGTTAGGTGCCAATTCATAGTGACACTATGTACAACAGAACAAAACACTGCCAGGTCCTGCACCATCCACACAATCCTTGCTATACTTGAGCCCATCATTACAGCCACTGTGTCAATACCTCTTGTTCACTGACCCTCTATTTTACAAGCATGATATCCTTCTCCATGGAATGGTTCCTTCTCACAATATGACCAAAACAAGTAAGATGAAGTCTAGCCATCCTCACTTCCAAAGAATATTTTGGCTGCACTTCTTCCAGGACAGATTAATTTGTTCTTCTGGCAATCTATGGTATTTTCAGTGTTCTTTGCCATAATCATAATTCAAAAGCAGTAATTCTTCTTTGGTCTTCCTTTTTCATTATCCAGCTTTCACATGCATATGGGGCAATTGAAAATACCATGGCTTAGGCACACCTTAGTCTTCAAAGTGATAGCTTCAGTTTTAGCACTTTAAAGAGATATTTTACAACAGATTTGCCTAGTGCAATACTATACTATATTGATATTTTGAGCAAATAATATGAGATGGTGTTGCACGTCAAGGTTGTTTCCTTTCAACTTATTCAACATATATGCTGAGCAAAGATTCTGTGAAGGTAGACTAAATGAAAAATAACATGGAATCAGGATTGGAGGAAGACACAACCACAACCTGTGATATGCAGATGACACAATCATCCATCATGAAAGTGAAGATGACTTTAAACACTTCCTGGTGAAGATTAAAGATTACAGCCTTCAGTATAGTTTACACCTCAACATGAAGAAAACAAAAACCCTCACAACTGGACCAATAAGCAACTTCATGAAAAATTGAGAAATGGTTGAAGTTGTCAAGGATTACACTTTACTTGGATCCACAGGCAACAAAACTAGTGGCACCATCCCATTACTAGGTATATACCCCAAAGAAGTGAGAGCCATAACAAGAAAAGATATATGCACGCCGATGTTCAT
>NW_006922347.1:161027-172904 GCF_000298275.1 Orycteropus afer afer
AAAAAAAAAAAAAAAAAAAAACTAGTGGGACCACTAGTGATGATATTATCCAGTGAGGTAATGGATATCACTTCTCCACAGAAACATCAATCAAGAAATCTAATGATGCATTGCATTGGGTAAATCTGCTGCAAAAGACTTCTGTAAAGTGTTTAAGAGCAAAGATGTGACTTTGAAGACTAAGGTTCACCTAACTCAAACCATGGTATTTTCAATGATCTCATACAGGTGTGAAAGCTGGACAATGATTAGGGAAGATTGAAGAAGATTCAATGCCTTTGAATTGTGGTGCAGGAAAAGAATAGTGAATATACCGTGAAATGCCCAAAGAATAAATAAATCTGTCCTGGAGGAAGTGCAGCTGGAATGCTCCTTGGAAGTGAGACTGACCAGATTTTGTCTCACCTTCTTTGGTCATGTTGTCAAAAAGGACATTTCATGGAGAAAGATATCATGCTTGGTTAAGTAGAGGATCAGTGAGAAAGGGGAAGACCTTCAAAAGGGGAGTTGACACAGTGAACGCAACAATGAACTCAAGTATACTAAGCATTGTGAGGATGGTGCAGGACCAGACAGTGTTTCATTCTGTTTTACATGGAGTCACTATGAATCAGAGAAAACTCAATGGCACCAAACAACACCACCAACAAAGACCATACGTCTTGGTTGGAGTTAATTAGTACTTAAACTGCTTAACAACTAAGGGCAATGTATAACAGCACTATTTGTACCTCAAAGTAACAAATTACATTTTTCTCAAATCATTGTCTACTTGGTAATTCCTAAAATAATCCATATATTTTATTCTTTATGTAATCCATGTTATTACTATTCATATAGTAGGTTTATTTCATGAAGGAAATTTATTACTGCTACAACCAACAGAGCTACTAGTGATGATGTTATCCACTGAGGTAACAGATGGTGTCACTCCCCCAGGGACCACCTTCCATACAAGATCATACAAACCCCTTAGGAATGATTATTATAAATTGTAATAAAGAACAATATGCGATAAATATAGTTGTAAATTGCTTAAATGTAATATTTCTTAAATTATATGAATACTAAAAATTGTTTTGTAAATTCTTTCTACATAGAATTGTAACATTATTGATAAAACCATTATTATTAACTGAATGGAAGACATTTTTTTTTCTTTTTCTCATTTTCCTTTAATTACAACTTCATTCTCAAAAAGTTACTGAAGGTGCATGAATACTAAGTACCACAATATGTTGCTAAAACACCAAAAAAAAAAAAAAAAAGACAAAATCGGTAGTATAAAAGCCCAGATATCAATGAATATAACAATGCATACTTGTAGCATATACACGCAAAACCACATGCTTTGAAACATCACTGTAACTGGGTAACAATGACAGTTCTGACCTGAGTGTACTAGAAGGTTCTAACAGTAAATTAGTGTAGAATTTTGGCCTTGTAGGTACATTGATATAGGTAAGCTATGCTTATGAGAAAGGTTTTTGTTCTTATAAATAACTACAGGTGTATTTTCTGCTGAAATACTGCACAAAGACTTTACAGATATCTTGGTGTCACCCCCTCTGACAGTGTTACCTCCCAAATCTCCCTAGTGACACCACTGGCTACCACAGTTATTTATTTTCATATTATTCTCTTCAGCAGCTTCTCTTTCTTTTTTGTTTAGTAACAAGCTTCATTAAATCCTTCAAAAGTTGATTGTGGCCTATTTGAAAATATATTCTTCTATATTGAATTTTCAATAATAATAATCCTTGTAGCATAGTGCCTAAGGCACTTGACTGCTAACCAGAAGGTTGGAGGTTCAAACCCACCAGCCACTCCTTGGAAGGAAGATGGAGCAATCTACTTCCGTAATGATACTGCCTTGGAAACCCAAGGAGGGGTCGCTATGAGTTGGGTCCTACTCAACAGCACATAACAACAACAACAACAACACAATAATCCTTGTATCAGAGGAACATAAATCAGACTTTGTTGTTGTTGTTACGTGCCGTCGAGTAGGACCCGACTCATAGCAATCCCTCCTTGGGTTTCTTAGGCAGTATCACTACGGAAGCAGATTGTCCAACCTTCCTTCTGAGGAGTGGCTGGTGAGTTGGAACCTCCAGTCTTCTGGTTAGCAGTCAAGTGCCTTAGGCACTAGGCCACCAGAGCTCCAAATCAGATTTAGCAATGGCTTAAACTTGCATTTGATTTTTTAGTAAGAAAAATATAGAAATTATATGTATTTGTGGTAGTTAAAGTTGTATGTGAACTTGGTTGGGCCTGGTTGAATGGCTAGGCAGCTGGTGGTAGTTATTTCCCATGATGAGACTGGCAATCAACTCCATGATGGGATCTACCACAAGTGGCTGACTAGCTACTTTAGGGATGTGGATGGCTTCCAGTATATAAGAAACAGCTTTGGGAATGGTCTCTAGCTTATGGCATGCTTGAATCCTGAATGTAGCCAAGTCATTGTTCAGTAGCCTGCCATGCTCTGCCAACCTTGGGACTTCCAATGGACTTAAATTAATGATCTGCCATGTGGTTTAGTAACATCAGGACTGTGCCTTTTTACTTGCCAGCCTTTGGCTTGTCAGCCTCAGCAGCCAGCAGTTGTCTAAGTGAAGAAAAGCCTCTAGCTTCAGTGGAATGGGAGCAGGAGGCAGAGCTGAAGCCCAAGGGGCTTTCACTTACCCCTAGAGCCTAGCACTTTGAACTTGGACTTAAAGCCTCCAAGCTGTAAGAAAATAAACTTCTGTTTGTTCAAGCTATCCCATTTGTGATATACTCTTGTAAGAGTGGCACTAGGTAACCAGAACAGTATTCTACCAAAATTTTCTCCACAGTTAATGTATATTTTATAAATTGTCTTGCAGTGGCAAGAAAATTCTAGAACAAAATAAAGATTTTTTCTTGGAGAAAAGTCAATCATTTCCTTGGAAATAACTGTAAAGCTGTTTTATTTTAAAATACATGTGGATTAAGAAAAATCATATTTTTCCACAGTATTAAAAAAAAATCTGGGGTAAGTTTTACTTTAAGAAGTTAAATATAAAACCTAAACACTTTAAGGCTATTAGGACCTTGTTTTTTAAAACCATGGTACAAAACAAAAATAAAAGCAAAAAAATAAAAGAGAAAGAAACCAGATCATGGCTATTTCCCTATGTAAACATTCTTCTTTATTCAAGGAGACTAATGTGATTTTTGCTCTAAAAAGAAAATGAACTTTCATGTTACAGAGAAACCAGAAAATACTGTTAAATTTGTAAAAAAATAGAATTACAATGTGTGGAAATGGGACTAAATGTTGCATTGGATGAATAAGACTATAATTATATCTGAAGAAAAAGTAGGAAATATATGAAGGCTTGTCATTAAAATCTGTATTTTTTCTAGACTTGATTAGTTATCAGATAAGTTTATAGAACAAGCCAAATATGATTTCAAAATGTGGTATATTATAGCTTGTACATTTTGTTTTCAAAAGACGGCATTCAATAGATTTAGCCAACAGATTTTCAATTACCAAAGCCTTTTTTCTTTGGTGTGAGCTGCCTACTTTCTAGGTGTGAATTAAATTTTCCTTCTCTACAGTAACTCAATGTGTAGCAAAGAATATCAATTAAAAGTTACTACTGAGAATAATTCAGTTTATCAATGTTTTTGAATAGTTAGAAGAGAGCTAATGACTGATTCTGAGTTCAGTATAACATTTTTTTTCTCAAAAAGCAAATAGACAGTTGTAGGTTAAGTGTGTATCCAAAAAAGCCAAACCCACTGCCATTGGAGTCGATACTGACTCATAGCGACCCATAGGGTTTCCAAGGTTTTAAATTTTTAAGGAAGCAAACTGTCACTTCTTTCTCCTGCAGAGCATCTGGTAGGTTTGAGTCACTGTCATTTTACTTAGTAGCCAAACCCTTTAACCAATGTGCCAACAGGGCTCCTTTAAGTGACTGGAGCCACAGTTTTTTTTTTTTTTTTAATCATGTTGTCAGTACTCAATTACATTGAACTTGATTTAATTTGGGAAATATATCTTTTATTTTGGAAATCATAGTAAACACAATCAACATATGGTTTCAAACATAATCACTTTCTTTTCCTGTCATTTAGTAGCAGATTTTATATATTTTGTTCACCTATACAAAATGGTTCTTGTAGTACTGAAATCTATGCTTTTTAGTACAACCTTTCTTTCTTTGCCTCATTGATCTTCCATGTATTGCAAATCTAATCTCACTTAAAAGTATGCTAACACTTTCCTACTCGTATAACTAATGCCTTTTTTTCTCTCTCATTATTTTCCATTGCTTTTAATTTTACTACTGTATTATTTTTGTATTACTCTGAAATGAAATTTAGAATGAAAAACTTTTCAGAACTGCAATATTATGATAACTAAATAGATATTCTCTGTCATGTTATTATTACTGTGATATTTATGTGTAATGTAGGTGATGAAAAGCTGTTAGCAAATTTTATGCTTATTTTCCTATGATATAGTGTTGATTTCTAATCACACTGTGAAGTTTCTTTTCAGTTTTTTATTCTAATACTGTTTAAGAATATGACCTCTGCAATACTGAAAAGAAAGGACAATAATTTCTTAATTCTGGATACAGTGTATACTTGTCAGAGATGAAACTTCAGTGCAGCAATACTGATAATTCACAGTACGCATTACCTGAATGGTAAACATCTCTTGGAGTCCCTGGGTGATTGCAAACCTTTAATACACTCTGCTGCTAATTTAAAAGCTTTAAGTTCTAGTTCATCTAGAGGGAGCAAAGCTGGGGATTTACTTACAAAAATCAGCTATTGAAAGTCCTATGGTACACAGTTCCACCCTGACACACATGGGTCATTATGAATCAGAATCAATTCAATGGCAAGTGGTACTAGTAAATACTTATTACATAAATAATAACTGCCTACTTGAGTGGTGTTCTGGTTACTCAGTGCCACTCTGACAGAAATATAATACAAATGGGATGGCCTTAACAAACAGAAATTTATTCTCTTACAGTTTGGAGTATTTAAGTCCGAGTTCAAAGTACCAGGCTCTAGGGCCTGGCTGAAAACGCCTCAACCTTGGGCTTCAGCTCTGCCTCCAGCTCCCGACCCACTGAAGCTAGAGGCTTTTCTTCACTCAGACAGCTGCTAGCTGCTGAGGCTGCCAAGCCCAAGGTTGACTAATAAAAACGCACAGTCCCAATGTTACCAAACCACACAACAGGCCATAATCTAAGTCCTTTGTAAATCCCAAGGTCAGCAGAGCATGGCAGGCTGCTGCTGAACAACAACACAGCTGCATGCAGGGTCTAAATATGCCATAAGCTAGAGACCATTGCCAAAGCTGCTTCTTATATATGGGAAGCAAGCCACATACCCAAAGCAGCTAGTCAGCTGCTTGTAGTAGATCCCACCATGGAGCTGACTGCCAGTCTCATCATGAGGAATATATACCACCAACTGCCCTGCCACTCAACCAGGCCCAGCCAAGTTGACACACAACTTTAACTACCACAAGTGGATACCCAGCTTTCACTGGTATACCCAGGAAATCATTCCTCTTCTTTCTCCCATACCAAATATGATCGAGGTAGTCCTTTCCAAGCAATGACAGAGACTGGGTATGCCTCTCTCTATATGCAGTTTTTGCTCTTCCTTCTATTTTTCTGACATACCAATTGCTGCTGATACTTGCTGAACTCAGCAATAGGCCAGGAAGTCTGCTAACCCTCACACCTCCCCATCACACACTTATGTTCTACATTCTTTGATTGTTGCCCAAATAAAATATGGATAATGTAGATATTGCAGGAGAAAAAAACATCTTGGAGTTAGCGTTATGCCCATCCAGGACCTCAAATTTTAACTGTATCATATGTGTATGAATTATACCCAAGTGTCACAGTTTTTCTAATAATATTTAAACACTAAAATTCGTAATGTTTTTGTTTTGAGGTATATAAAAATTTGAAGTTTAAAGTAATCGTTAATTCAATGCCTGGCTCAAGTTTTCACATATTCCTTTTAAATGGGTTGAGTTCCAGTTTGTGTGCTATGAATAGAATGTAACTTTCAGGTAATCTAAGCATTTTGCAATAAGTATCAATATTTCTGATGGTAATGAATGCTTTGTTTTGATTTGAGACATCCTTTTTTTTTTTTTTTTTAGGAGAGCAACTATTCCTCTAATTATCTTGATTCCATGATAATAGAAAACACTGGGTTTTGTTTATTGTGTATCATTTGCTTTACACACAACCTAATTCTAGTATTATGAGTTAGCACCTGGCACATGACCCAAGCCTTAAGAATTAGGATGCCACAGTGATCATTTCAGGGACAAGCAAGGAAACTCAGTTGTATTTATTAGAGCCTGTGTGAGGATTTGTCAGAGTGCTTATGAAGATTTTTTGGAGAAGGTCAATCTGAAATGGAACTTATGGAGAAGAAACTGGAACCAAGAAATGAAAAGGAGGACAAGAAACCCCAGGCCCTGGGTCCTTTGAAACGCATCTCTTGCTTTTGTCCACCTAGAGTAAACACGGCAGTGGTCCTTTACTGTAGTCTTGATTCTCTGGGTACTTCCCTGAAACTTGCTTCCATCCCTGAGTAGATCTACTCAGAGCTTTGCTTTTTGATTTCCCATAGTTTCCTGTCGGAAAATGACTAAAATATTTTTCAGATCTTATTTATTTATTTTAGCAACAGTATCATTTTCTCCAAAGTTTTACCAAAACATCTAATAAGTAAAACAGATAAAAGTACAAGTAGAGATTCTTAAGGACATGATAACTATATAACCTAACTGGGTTTGTTTCTTACTAGTTTGCTGCCTTCCCAAATCCCTAGAGCAGTATTTAGTATAATTTAAAATATACTGTCATATTCTTATCAAAATGAATATCTAGATACATAACTAATGCATTCCAAAATACCAAAACTCACTATTATTGAGTCAATTATGACTTATAGTGACTCTATAAGACAGAATAGAATTGTCCCATAGGGATTTCAAGGCTTAAATCTGTATGGAAGGAGACTGCCTCATCATACTCCTGCAAGAGTGATGGGGTTCAAACTGTCAATCTTTGATTAACAGCAGAATGCCTCAATCACTGTATCACCAGAGCTCCTTAATTAATGTATTGGTGTCTTAAAATTTACAAGTATTAAGAGTAACGGGAGCTTTGGTAGCATAGTGCCTAAGGTACTTGACTGCTAACCAGAAAGCTGGCAGTTCAAACCCACCAGCCACTCCTCAGAAGAAAGGTTGAGCAATCTACTTCTGTAGTGATACTGCCTCGGAAACCCAAGGAGGGGTCGCTATGAGTCGGGTCCGACTCAATGGCACATAACAACAGCAACAACAACATGAGTATAATATTCTGGATATACTTTATACATGTAGGAAGTAGTGAGAACTCTATTTCAATATGATAAACATGTTCAAACATACTTCTACCATCATATTTATTAATCATTCTCAAAGTTCAGCTCTGTCAAGTTTATAACTGATTCCACATCTTTTTCCTGATACTATCCTTTACCTATCATCATTAAATAGGGTTTTTATTTCTTAGGACTATTTCTAGGCAATTACACTACTCCATTCCCACAGCTGTGGATGTGCTAAAATTGCCTTCTAAAATCCATTACTGCTGTTGTCTACTTCTCTCTCTGTCTTTCACACAACGCACACACACACACACACCACATGAAAACACTTAATTCAATTACATTTGAATGTAAAACCTTTTGACAATTCAGTTTTATCCTTTCTTGTTCTCCTGGACTTGAGCTACTTATTTTGACCATCACAGACAACAACCTACAGCCATCAAATATCCATCTATAATATGTACTAAATAGTAAATGTGGTATTTAAAAGGAGGGTTATGTCAGAGGAAGTAAATTGTGGGATGGTTAGACTGGATGAGGTAATATATATATGAGACAGTATTGATTGAGTGAAAAATGCTGAAACAATTACCCAGGATTAAGAGACCACCTGGAGCAACAATCTGCAATGTCAGCTATCCTTTTCAGACTAGGCTGGCCAGAGTGCAGCCCACATACATCCATGCCAAATTTTGTTTCTTGAGAAGACAAAGTAATATATTCCACATTTATTTATTTAATATCTATTCTTTCTGTCAGTGTATCAAACACTGGGAGCACAAGAATAAAGAAATGAAAGGCAATGTTCAATGGCTTATTTTTTTAAGAAAGGTGTATACTCATTGCATGAATGAACACTATACACTGTTTGTACAAGTGGACAGAGATGATGTGAGCTAATGAAGTGACAGAGGCCCTGAAGTCAGGCAGAGTCAGGGTAAACCACCTCTGTAAGCCTCCTTTTGTATACTTTCAATTCCCCTGGGTGTTGCAACAAACAATGCAGCTAATGTGTGTTAGCACAGTCTCCTCTGCATTCCAGGCATTCTGTAAGTAGAGGTTATTTATAAGAGTATGAGTATGAATACTAGTGGAAGCAATAGTGACAGCAATATTGGCAAATATGTATTACACAGTCCATTGAAATTCTGATATTAGCTTAACTATTTAATCTTCTGTGCTGACACTAGAAGAAAAGACAAAATCATAACATTAAAACTATATTTTTTTTCCTGGTATTTGAAGTATTATAAGATGGTTTTCAATATTCTCTGCAGTAGAGTGTGTGTCTCAGTGTGTGTGTATGTGTGCATATATGTACACTTAATTTAGTTTTAAAAAGCATACATGAGGCCTAGTGCTCTGCACATCCTGCATTTAATGTCTCTTACCACCCATTGCTGTGCTGTTGTTGTTATGTGCCATCAAGTCGGACCCGACTCATAGCGACCCTTCCTTGGGTTTTCGAGGCGGTATCATTATGGAAGTAGATTGCCCAACCTTCCCTCCCTTCTGGTTAGCAGTCAAGTGCCTTAGGCACTATGCTACCATCGCTGTGCTAGGTAGGGTCAAATCTGCCCTCCCAGGACCAAATATATGTAGATGATGTGGGTCCCTTACTGATTATTGTTGTTTGTTGTTGTTATATGCCGTCGAGTCGGCCCCGACTCATAGCAACCCCTCCTTGGGTTTCCGAGGCAGTATCACTACGGAAGTAGGATTGCCCAACCTTCCTTCCGAGGAGTGGCTGGTGGGTTTGAACTGCCAGCCTTCTGGTTAGCAGTCAAGTGCCTTAGCCTCTATGCTACCAGAGCCCTTACTGATTAAGATAAGCATAAATAATGCCCTCCCCTCAAGATATGCAGATCTGTTGTTCTAAAATGACACAAAGGTTGAGATATTTGGACATGGAATTCTAGCTTTACTGAAGTGGAACCACTCTTGAGACCAGGAAATGGCCTAATAAAGGTTTACTCACGACATCTTAGAGAAAGAAGCACTTTTCTGAGAGATCAAAACTCTACTCACTTATTCTTGGAGTGAAAAAAGAAAAAGAATCTGCTAATGCTAAGTCTGGAATAAAAGAAGGGACCAGTTCTGCTCCAGCCCTTTGTGAGGTATATGTTTATTAGAAGATACTGGCTCCTGAAAAACATCTATTTTATCCATTTATACAAAACACATTTATAGATTGGAACTAGCCTAATATTGTCCCTATATTAAGAGATAAGAGAAGTGGCAGAAAATCATAGCCAGTTACCATTCTCCTTACTCTTCAATGATGAAATAATACCCTTAGGTTTTATGTATAATTGTAGGCTAAGGAATAATTGTTAATTACAATTTATTAATATTTTTGTGTACTGTGATTATTTATTCAGCTGAATATCAATTTTGTGAGCTGAAATTTTAATGTATATATTTTTTATTTGCTTGTGCACGTGATATATAAAAACATGATATATGAAAATAAACTGATTTAATCATAGTTTACATTTTAAATTGTTTCAATTATTTTATCTTAAGTTTGCACACTTAGGGGTGATTATTAAGTGTGTTATTTGAAAAAAAAAAAAAAGAAATATTTTAGACCAAAATAAATATTTCATGTGCTTGTATTTTTGAAGAAAAATAATAGATCTGTTATTAAATCATATAAAGTTTAAACACACACAAAAACACTCTTGGACTTTTATGTGTGAGAATTAGCTGTGCTGTAAAAATGATAGACACTGAGACCATGATAAGGTTTACTTCTGGATCCAAAGTGCTTTCTGCTTGTAAAGCAACCAGGAAACACAAAAAAGAATTCATTTGAAAGGAACATTTTCATTTGTAGATTCTCTTCTCTATGTTTTCAGATAATTATCTCATACAATGGTACATTAAACTGTAACAACTAGATTCAATATTTAATGATATAAAGCTTTTATCACAAGATATATCACATTTCTGATTATTACAGAGGATGATTCTATGGTTTATTTCCCCAAAGATATTTTCATGGGAAATTATCTGCTTTGTTGATTGCTGAATACATTCCTAATAATATCTCTTACCGGTGTAAAGAAACAGTAGTGATGGTGAAGGCAAGGATATTGGAAAATATCTAATAATTAATAATTTTAGATAAATCATACACAATGAGGAGAATGGTGTAATAAATTACATCGTATGGCTTTTCTAGCCATAGTCTTAGTAACTCCCATTGTGCTGTGAGCAACTGAGTAGCTGACTGTTAAAGTTATCCACCTAGTGTATTTCTGTTGGAGCAGCATGAAGCAATTTTCTGGGAAGTTCACTCTCTCTCAGGTATGTAGAACTCTGATGTTGGGATTGGTTGGTTTTTGCCACTGTGCCAGACTCAAAATGAGCTCTCTTAGAGGCAGAAGGAATTTCTCTCTCATTACCAGCTGAGAGATGCACTTCTGAAATAAATATACTTGCTGAGAGAGAGACATGAGAGAGACCTACTGCTGAGAGAGAGAAGACTGGCTGCTAAGAGAGAGATGTCCAAGAAAGACAGACTGAGAGAGATAGCCAGCTGCTGAGAGAGACATCCGGTTGCTGAGAGAAGCAGCCATCTGCTGAGTGAGATGGACTGCTCAGAGAGACTGGGCATGTTCCTGAACTTGAATTATAACCTGTTGCTTCTTTAATAAACCCCATAATCTGTGAGTTCTGTGTGACCACTGCAGTGGATTATAGAACCCAGCAGGGAGATGGTGGGTGATGCAGGAGGAACAGTTGGTGTCAAGGATGGAGAAGGGTAGAGGGTGGCAGCGTGTCTGGCCTCTTGGGAACAGACCTTGGGTTGTTGATGGCAATTCTGTCTTCCTCTCGTGTAGTTAGAGGAGGTCAGAAGGAGCCATCTCCTTGTCCCTTTAGCAAGGAGAAAAATGGAAAATCATAGAAACTTTTTATAAAGTGTTCATTATTGCTTATATTTATAGGCCTAAAATACTAAAAATGAGACTTTGAAGTTAGAACTCAGGGACAGTTTATTAATGAAAGATATTATCTATTGCAATGATATTTCAGGATACTGAACAAGTCACAATACTGTTTGGCAGAAAGTCATGATAAACATCATAGAGCTGTCTTACTGTAAGTGTTGGGAGCAAGCATTTTAGAGAAATTTATGATTTCAAAACTCAATGCTTCACTATATTGCAATAAAATTGGCTTAGCTATATGCATGATGTGCATGTTCAATGGAATAATATGTAATTATGCAAGATAATATTTTATGATATGAGATAGTTTCCAAAAGCGTTTTGTTCACAATATATTGTTAAATGAAAAAAAAAAAAAAAAAAGTTGCAAATAGTTTCTAAAATGTGAGTATACTTAAAAAAATTGAAGATGTATTTATTAAGAGAGGCTTTATAGAAATAATTCAAAATATTAATTTTTTAACAGGTCACTTTCTTGTTTAATAGAAAAATAGAAAACTTATGCTTTCAT
>NW_006922347.1:173004-189313 GCF_000298275.1 Orycteropus afer afer
TAACCAGAAGGCTGGCGGTTCAAACCCACCAGACACTCCTCGGAAGGAAGGTTGGGCAATCCTACTTCCGTAGTGATACTGCCTTGGAAACCCAAAGAGGGGTCGCTATGAGTCGGGGCCGACTCAATGGCACATAACAACAACAACAACAAATGTTTTAAGATGTCTAAAATAAACAAGGAGTTCTGGTAGCATAGTGCCTAAGGCACTTGACTGCTAACCAGAAGGCAGGTGGTTCAAACCCACCAGCCACTCCTTGGAAGGAAGGTTGGGCAATCCTACTTCTATAGTGATACTGCCTCAGAAACCCAAGGAGGGGTCTCTATGAGTCGGGGCTGACTCGATGGCACAGAACAACAACAACAACAATAAAATAAACATGTATGTCTATAGATAGAAAGTAAACCAACATTATTCATAAATGCTTGTATAATTTAATACAACCCTCTCACATTTTAGAGACATCCATGTGATTAAGAGAGTGATATGATTTACTTTTGCATTTTCACACAATGTTTAGTACATTGGAAAGAGTGATAAAAATTTGTTGGATAAATAAATATATATTTGATAACAGAACTTATTTCTTCTTAAAAGAGGCAAAGAATTGGATTATGTGATATGCCATATTTGGTGAATGATGCTTGGGATACTGTAGTATTCAGGTGTATATATCAAGATTTCACTTGTATTTAATTAGAGATTAAATTTGAAGGCATTCCTGGGTGGTGTAAATGGTTAATGATTCACTTGGCTGCTAACTGGTAGTGTAGTGCCTAAGGCACTTGACTGCTAACCAGAAGGCTGGCAGTTCAAACCCACCAGCCGCTCCTTGGAAGGAAGGTTGGGCAATCTACTTCCGTAGTGATGTCACCTGGGAAATCCAAGGAGGGGTCGCCATGAGTCGGATACCACTCAATGGCAGTGCGTTTGGTTTTTGGTTTTTTGGCTAATAACTAAAAGATTGTAAGTCAACCTAACCCACAGGTGCCTTGGAAAAAAGGCTTGGGGGTCTACTTCAGAAAAATCAGCAATTGAAAATTCTATGTAGCACAGTTCTTCTCAGACACATATGAGGTCTCTATGACTCTGAATCGACTTACTGACAAAGCTCTGGTAGCGTAGTGTCTAAGGCATTTGACTGCTAAACAGAGGGCTGGCAGCCACTCCTTGGAAGGAAGATTGGGCAATCTACTTCTGTAGTGATTCGTCTCAGAAACCGAAGGAGGGGTCACTGTGAGTCAGGTCCGAGTCTATGGTACATAACAACAACAACAGTTCTGGTCATGGATTTGAATCTTGACTTCGGTGAGGTTAAACATTAGCTAATGTTATTGGGAGGTTTTTGTTACCAGCTCATTTTCTCTTGACTTTGTCATTTCTGTTCATTATCTTCATCTCCAAATAAGAAAATAATCTCATACTAGAATTCAACTTAGTGTTCCAACATGTTCTGACACAAATACAGAAGAGCTTTACATACTAAGTGAATCTGGCTATTTGGTGTATTTTGAAAATGGAAATTTTGGTTTAAGGTATTTCCAGTTTATACATCCTTCTTAAATCACCAATTGAAATAGTTTTCTAATTTTACAATTTCCACTCTGCCTCACATCTTTAATTTTTTCTTCAGAGCCTCCTCACCTTCCTCTGCTTCTTGGAATCATCTGCTATTTTTTTCACATGCAATCCATCATCTTTTCTACTGTGATTCTTTCTATGTGCCTTCTTAGGCAGTAGGTGCAACAGATGTGATTAATCTTGGTAAGCCATTCTCAGTATTTGGGGCATTGTTTGTTATGTCTTTAAGGTTTCATTTCTACTGTGTTTTGTTGCTATCAGTATTTACCCAGATGTGATAGAGCTTAATTTGTTAAAGACTAGCTGGCATTATTGTATATGGATGTATACATAAAAATGCATATCTCTGCCTCTTTTTGTTTCATTCTTTCCTTTTTTAATAGTCAAAAGTGAAATTTTACAGTTCTTAAAAGTCCTGACTCAGATGCCAAATTATTTATGTTTAAATCCAAGCTCTACCATTAGCTAGCTATGTGATCTTGGACAAATTCCTTAACTTCTTTCAGTCTCAATTTCCTCATAATCAAAAAGATGATGAATATAGTAAGAGTGGTAGGCAGATTAATGACCCCCAAAGATATCCATATCCTATTCCCTAAAACATGTCAGTGAGTGTGTTGCTTTAAATAGTAAAATTTGTGATTAATTTAAGAATATTGAAATTGGGAGATCATCCTTATAAATGAAATAGTCCAAGAAGTGAAAAAAGGAGACATGACAATGAAAGCAGATAATCAGGCTTATGTAGCATGATAGAGACATACTCAGCCATTGCTGGCTTTGAAGGTGGAAGATCTATAAGGTCTCTAGGAGTCAGAATTGACTGAGATTTGGTTTATATTTGTAAAGCAATTAGAAGAATGACTTGCTTGTAATAAGTATTATATAAATGTTTACTAAATACATACATATGTATCTAAATAAATAGGTATTGAATGTCTCCTAAAAATATTTATACCCAGTGTCTTAGTTAAATAGTGCTGCTATAGCAGAAATACCACATGTGCATGGCTTTCACAAACAGAATTGTATTCTGTCACAGTATAGAAAGCTAGAAGTCTGAATCCAGGGCACAGCTTTAAAGAAAGGTTTTCTCTTTCAGTTGGCACTGGAGGAAAGACTTTGTCTCCTTTCAATATCTATGACCCTGGAGTTCCTTGGAGATCTCCATGTGTCTTGACATCAATCTTCTTCTGAGTCAGGGAGGTTTTCAGCATAGGGACCCTGGGTCCAAACTATGTGCTCCATTCTGTCCTCTTCTTTCTTAGAGGTAATCAGGTGCCTCTCTCCCTGTTTACTTCTCTTTTCTTTTATCTCTTCCAAGATAAAAGTTGATGCAGGCCACATCCCAGGAAACCTTGCCTTATATAGGATCAAGGCTGATCTGATTAAAGGTGGTAATCTTTAAGTAAGAGTGACTCATCTTACACTTATCATGCCTCATTAACATAGCAAACAAAACTTAATCTTCTTTACCATAACCTAGTCCTACCTCATTAACCATAGGTAGAAATTAGAATTTACAGCATCACAAAATGGAGGATAATCACACAACACTGAGAATCACGGCCCAGACAAGTTGACACATATTTTTTAGGGACACAATGTGATCTATGTCAGTCAAGTGAATAGAAAATATAATTAAGCAATTGTCTCTATACTTCAGATGTAGTCTATCTTAAGGTAGAAAGTACAAATGCATATTAAAAATAATACTAATAATAGTGAAAAGCAACAGAATGCTTTGATACATACATGGAATATCAAAATGATAGTGATATGAAGTAGATTCCATTGGTAGTTGTCTTAATGATATTATGCTAACACATTTATAATGCTGAAAACAGAATGCCCATATTTGTATGGCTAAATGCTGAGAATAAAGCCTTCAGATATTTCTCTGAAATAGTGTTTTTGACAATAAAACTACAGGATCCAGGTAAGGGGAGGGAAACAGGGCCCACCCCAGAGGCAGGAAAGAGAAGGAATGCTGGGGACAACAAAGCCACAGGATCCAGGTGGAATACAGGTAAGGAGAGAGAGGAGAACAGCTAAGGGAGATGAATTTGTCTGTCAGATTGTCATACTGTCGTGGCTTGTGCATTGGTGTGAGGCTTGAGGCTATGCCACCGGTGTTTCAAACACCAGCAGGCTTGCACATGGTGCACAGGTTTCAATGTAGCTTACAGACTGAGACAAACTAGAAAGAAGGAAAAGGTCATCCACTTCTCAAAGAATTGGCTGGGAAAAGCCTTATGAATAGCAGAGAAACACTGTCTGATATATTACTGGACAACTTTATGAATAGCCCAGAAACATTGTCCAATGGAGTGCAGGGATATAGCCCCCAAGCCCTTTAGGTCTGAAGACACACAAAATAGGACTGGGAAAGAGCTGCCTCGTCAGAGTAGAACCAACCTTAATGATATAGATAAAGCTTTTGAGACCTCCATTTGATGACATGGAGTGACCTACATTGAGGAGAAATAGCTTCAAATATCCATTAATAATCTGAGCATGGAATGTATGAAGCATGAATCTAGGAAAACTGGAAGTTGTCAAAAATGAAATGGAACACATAAAGATTGTTATCTTAGGCATTAGTGAGCTGAAATGCACTGATTTTGGGCATTATGAATCAAACAACCATATGATGTACTATGCCAGGAATAACAATATGAAGAGGAATGGTGTGGCATTAATCATTGCAATGGATGTTTCAAGATCTGTCCTGAAATAAAATGCTGTCAGTGATAGAATAATATCAATATGCCTACAAGGAAGGCCAGTTAGTATTACTATTATTCAAATTTACACACCAACCACCAAAGCCAAAACTGAAGAAAGTGAAGATTTTTATCAACTTCTGAAGTCTGAAATTGACTGGACATGTAATCAAGATGTATTAATTATCACTGGTAACTGGAATGCAGAAGTTGGAAACAAAAAAGAATCACCAATAGTTGGAAAATTTGGCCTTGGTGACAGAAATAATTCTGGAGATTGCATGACAGAATTTTGCAAGACCAATGACTTATTCATTGTAAATACTTTTTTTTCTAGCAACACAAACAGTGGTTATGCACATGGACTTCACCAGATGGAGTACAAAGAAAGCAAGCTGACTACATCTGTCGCAAGAGGTGATGGAGAAGCTCAATATCTTCAGCCAAAACTAGCCAGGAGCTGTTGTGGAACAGACCATAAATTGCTTATATGCAAGTTCAAGTTGAAGCTGAAGAGAATTAAAAGAAGTCCACGAGAGCCAAAATATGATCTTGATAATATCCCTCCTGAATTTAGAGACCATCTAAAGAATAGATTTAATACACTGAACACCAATGACTGAAAACCAGAAGAATTGTGGGATAACATCAAGAACATCATCTATGAAGAAAGCAAGAGGTCATTAAAAAGACAGGAAAGGAAGAAAAGACCAAAAGGGATATCAGAAGAGACTCTGAAACTTGCCCTTGAAAAGAGAGTAGCTAAAGCAAATGTAAGAAATGACAACATAAAAAAACTGAACAGAAGATTTCAAAGAGAAGCTCACACAGACAAAGCCACTTACTATAATGAAATGTACAAAGTCCTGGAGTTAGGAAACCAAAAGGGAAGAACACACTTGACATTTCTTAAGCTGAAAGGCCTGAGGAAAAATTTAAGTCTCAAGCTGCAATATTGAAGATGCTAAGGGCAAAATATTGAATGATGCAGGAAGCATCCAAAGAACATGGAAGGAATACACAGAGTCTGTACAAGACACTGTACCAAAAAGATCTGGTAGATCTTCATCCATTTCAGGAGGTGGCATATGTTCAAGAACCAATGGTATTGAAGGGAGAAGTTGAAGCTGCACTGAAGGAATTGGTGAAGAACAAGGTTCCAGGAATTGACGGAATATCCATTGAGATGTATCAACAAACGGATGCCCTGCTTGAGGCACTCACTGAGCTATGCCAAGAGATTAGGAAGACAACTACCTGGCCAACTGACTGGAAGAGATCCATATTTGTGCCCATTCCAAAGAAAGGTGATCCCACAGAATGTGAACATTATTGAACAATATTATTAAATCACATGCAAGTAAAATCTGAAATATAATTCAAAAAAGCTTGAATTATCTGAAGATAATTCAAAAAAGATTGCAGCAGGATACTGATAGAGAACTTCCAGAAATGCTAGCTGGATTCAGAAAAGGATGTGGAATGAGGGATATCATTGCTGATTTCAAATGGATCTTGGCTCAAAGTAAAGAATACCAGAAAGATGCTTACTTGTGTTTTATTGACCATGCAAAAGCATTCAAATGCGTGAATCATAACAAATTATGGATGACACTGAGAAGAATGGGAATTCCAGATCACTTAATTGTGTTCATGAAGAACCTGTACATAGAGCAGGAGGCTGTCATTCAAACAGAACAAGGAGACACTGCATGGTTTAAAATAAAAAACGGAATGTATCAGGATTGTATACTTTCCCCATACTTATTCAATCTATATGCTGAGCAAATAATCTGAGAAACTGGACTATATGAAAAACAATGTGGCATCAGGATTGGAGGAAGAATCATTAACAACTTGCGATATGCTGATGATACAACTTTGCTGAAAGTGAGGATGACTTGAAGCACTTACTGATGAAGATTGAAGACTCCAGTCTGCAGTATGGATTACACCTCAATATAAAGAAAACAAAAATCCTCACAACTGGACCTATAAGCAGCATCAAAATAAAAAGAGAAAAGATTGAAGTCAAAGACTTCACATTGCTTAATTCTACAATAAACGTCAATGGAAGCAGCAGTCAGGACATCAGACGACATATGGCACTGGGAAAGTTGGCTGCAAAAGACCTCTTTCAAGTGCTGAGGAGCAAAGATTTCTCCACGAGGCCTGAGGCGCACCTGACACAGGCCATGGTATTTCAATTGCCTCATATGCATGTGAGAGCTGGACAATGAATAAAGAAGACCAAAGAAGAGTTGATGCTTTTGAGTTGTGGTGCTGGCAAAGAATGCTGAAAGTATCATGGACTGCTAAAAGAACTAACAAATCTGTCTTGGAGGAAGTGAAGCTGGAATGCTCCTTGGAAGAAAGAATAGTCAGACTTTATCTCACCTACTTTGTTCATGTTGTCAGAAGAGACCATTCGCTGGAGAAGAATGTGATTCTCAGTAAGGTGGAGGATCTGTGAAAGAGGGGAAGTCCCTCAACAAGGTGGATTGACACAGTGGCTGCTGTGATGGGCTCAAATATAGCAAGGATTGTGGAGCTGGCCTGGGACCAGGTGGTGTTTTGTTCTGCTTTGCATAGGGTCACGATGAGTCGGAGATGACTCAACGGCACCTAACAAGCTAACAACAAACAACAACAGAGTTTTGATTTGGAAAATTGAATTTTGGTTTGGAAATATTCAGTTTAGTTTCAGGGAATTAAAAAAAAAAAAAAGTATTAGCATACAAAAGGGTGCTTGGACAGTAAAAGGTCCTGCCTTGTGAGTTAAAGTAAAAACTGTATTTTAGGGATTTCAATAAATACTGCTCCTCTCAGAAGGTTCTGCAGAGGGGAACTGATGTAGCTAACCCATTTAGGACTGACTTTTCAGGTGTTCTTCTTCAATGAAGAGGTTGCAGCTGTCAGTATAATCACAACAGATGGGCATCCAGGCTGGCTTTCAGAGAAGATTGTCGCGAGACTCCCTGTCTGTCGCTTGGGCTGACTCAGTACTTTTGTGACTCTAATTACTAGAGCTTTGCAACATCAAATCACATGCTGACTCCTTGGAGAGAGGCTGTTTTCTTCACCGACCTACTTGAATGACAGCCCTAAAGCAAAGTCATGAATGATATATCAAGCTAAGAGATATTTTCCGTTATTTCTACCATCCTCTCATAGATTAGGACAAGTTGAAGTATTAGGGAAAAGGTATCTCTTTTGCTGATGATCATGGACATTATTTCTAGTCTATCAACAAAATTCATAGCTTTTCAGGAAATAAATTATTTTGAGTAACTGAAAACCTGGTGATGGTCATCATATATGTTTTATAGAAATATCTATTCATATGCTTTACCATTCCTTTACAGTTTGTTTTCCAGATAATAGAAGAGTGACAGTTCAGTTTTCTTATATTAAAACTAAAGAAAAAAGCAAAAAGAAAAGGAAAAAAAAAGTATTTTACTTTCTTCCTATAGAAAAGGGATGTGTATTGATAACTTGCTAAATACTTGGTATCACCACTCATTTGTCAGTTTTTCATAGTATGGTGCATGTATTTTTCTGTGATGCTGGAAGCAATGCCTCTGGCATGTCAAATACCAGGAATATCACTCACAGAAGACAGACTTTGGTGGTGTTTCTAGCCTCTGATAGATTAGGAAGAAGGACGTGGACAGGTACACTTCTGAAAAAAGTTGGCTATTGAATATTTTACTAAGAGAAGGGAAACATTGTCTGATATAGTGCTGGTTATAGCACCTCAGGTAGGAAGGCACTCAAAATATGACTAGCGAAGTGCTGCCTCCTCAAAGTAGTGGTAACTTTAAATGACATGGATAGAGTAAAGCTTTTTTGCTCATGTGGCACTACTCAAAATGAGAAGAAACTGTTGCCAATATCCATTAATAATTGCAATGTGGAGTACAGAATATGAACCCAGGAAAATTAGAAATTATCAAAAATGAAATGGAACACATGAAGACAAATGCCTTAGGTATTAATGAGCTGAAATGAACTGGTATTGGCCATTTTGCATGGGACAATTATGTGGTCTTCTATGATGGAAATGACAGTATAAGAGAAGTGGCATCCCATTCATTGTCAAAAAGATTTCAAGATCATTATTTAAATATAATGTTAGTGATAGGATAATATCCATATATCTAAAAGGAAACCTCTCAATACTGTAATTATTCAAATTTACTCAATAATCACTGAAGCCACAGATGAAGAAATTGAAGAATTCTATCAACTTCTGTAGTCTGAAATTGACTAAACATGCAATTAAAATGTATTGGTAACTACTGGTGGTTGGAATGCAGTAATTGGAAAAATTGAAGTGTCAGTAGTTGGAAACATGACTTTGGTGATAGAAATGACACTAGAGATCACAGGGCAGAATTTTGTACAACCAAGAATTTATTCACTGAAAATACTTAAAAAAAAAAAAAAAAAAAACAAGATGACTATATAAATAGATCTTGCCAGATGGAGCACACAGGAGTCAAATTGACTACATCTCCAGAAGGAGACAATGGATCATCAGTCAGAACAAAGTCAGGGGTCAACTGTGGTACAGAACATCAATTAATCAGGTGTCAGTTGAAGTTGAAGTTTAGAAAAGTTAAACAGGTCTATAAGGACTGACGAGAAATTTCAAGCCTCGAGTTGTAATAGTGAAGATTCTATGGGCAAAATATTGAATGACACAGGAAGCAGCAAGGGAAGATTGAAGGAATACACAGAGTCATTGTGACAAAAGAATTGGTTGACATTCATCCATTTCAGTAGGTAACATAAAGTCAAGAACTGATGGTACTGAAGGAAAAAAAATCCAGGCCTCACAAAAGGAATTCCAGAAAACAAAGCTCTAGGAATTGATAGAATATCCAGTGTGATGTTTGAGCAAATGGACACTCACGCTTTCATGTCAAGAAATTTGAAGACAGCTACGTGGCCAATAGATTGAAAGAGATCAATCTTTGTGTCCAATCCAAAGAAAGGTGATCCAACAGAATGCAGAAATTATCGAACAGTATCATTAATGTCACATACAAGTAAAATTTTAATTAAAAACGGTTGCAGCAGTAAATCAACATGGAACTGGCAGAAATTCAGGGTAGATTCAGAAGAGGGCATGGAACCATGGCTATCATTGCTAATGACATATGGATCATGGCTCAAAGGATACCAGAAAGATGTTTACCTGTGTTTTATTGACTACACAAAGGTGTTCGTTTTTGTGGGTCATCACAAATTATGGATAACATTGCAGAGGATAGGGATTCCAGAACACTTAATTGTGCTCATGAAGAACCTGTTCATAGACCAAGAGGCAGTCATTCTAACAGAATATGAGGGTACTGTGTGGTTTAATGAGGAAGGGGGTGTTTCAGGGTTGTATTTTTTACCATACTGATTCAATCTGTATGCTGAGTAAATAATCCAAAAAACTGCGCTACCTGAAGAAGATCATGACATCAGGATTAGTGGAAGACTCATCATCAACCCGTGATATGGACTTGACAAGATCTTGCTTGCTGAAAGTGAAGAAGACTAGAAGCACTTAATGATGAAGATCAAAGGCTACAGTCTTCAGTATGGATTATACTTCAACAAAAAGAAAAGAAAAATCCTCACAACTGGACCAATAAGCATGGTAAGTGAAGAAAACATTGAATTGGTCAAGAATTTCATTTTATTTGGATCCACAATCAATTCCTGTGGAAGCATCAGTCGAGCAATCAAGTGACATACAAATTGCATTGGGCAAATCTGCTGCAAAATACCTCTTTAAAGGGTTTAAAAACAAAGATGTCACTTTGAAGACTGAGCTCTGCCTGACCTAAGCTATGGTGTTTTCAATAACTTCATATGCATGTGGGAGGTTGGGTGGTGTAGTGCCTAAGGCATTTGACTGCTAACCAGAAGGCTGGTGTTCAAACTTACCAGCTACTCCTCAGAAAGAAGGTTGGGCAATCTACCAGCAAAGTGACACTGCCTCGGAAACCCAAGGGAGGGGTGTCGCTATGAGTCACAATGGACTCAACGGCAGTGTGTTGTGTTGCATATGCATGTCGGAGCTGGACAATGAATAAAGAAGACCACAGGAGAATGCATTTGAATTATGGTGTTGGCAGAGAATAGTCAATGCACCATGGGCTGCTAAAATATCAGACAAAGCTGTCCTTGAGGAAGTACAGCTAGAATGTTTCTTAGAAGCTAGAATGGCCAGACTTTGTCTCTCTTACTTTTTTCATGTTGGCAGAAGGGATCAGTCCTTGGGGAAACATATCATGCTGGGTAAAGCAGAGGTCAACAAAAAAGGGCAAGTCCCTCAATGAAATGCATTGATGTAGTGGCTTCTAGGATGGGCTCAACCATGGCAACAATTCCGAGAATGATGCAAGACAGGGCATCATTTCTTTCTGTTGCACATGGGGTCGCTGTTATTCTAAACAGACTTGGTGGCACCTAACAACAACAAGCACTTGTCATTTGCTATATTTTACATGCATTACCTCTTTTAATCCTGATATTTCTCTGAAACTTATGTTTAGTTTAAGCACATCTACTTCATAGATGAAAGCATCAAGATTTATGTAATCAGTCATGTAGATGGAATTCCAGATTGGTCTGACTCCAAAACCTATTCTTTAGCAATCTAGAAATCATGCCTTTTCTGGGATTGCATGATTATCCCATAAAATATTGGGAAGCATTCTCAAATATGAAGCAAGAATACATGTATATGCACACATGTTCATGTAGTGCTCAATTCTAAGATTTTGGCATTTACAATTTTCTCTGTGACCTTATCTGTTACAACTCTGGATATTGAACTTGACTGTGCACAGCTGCTTTTCTAAATATTAAAACCTCACAGGAAGCAAAGAGAAGCTTGCACCATGGAGGGTTTGACAGTGCCTTTATCAGAAGGCTATAGCACTAAATCAATGTAACCAAAATGTACTTTCATCCCAAAGTGCTGCAATCATAGACTTTACCTGAAAAATGCAACACATTTATCTTCCAGACAACAGATTTCTTGTAGTCAATTCCCCAAATCTGAAACTTTATTCCACCAGGGGGTGCCAGAACAACAACGACAGCACGGCAATCCCTAAGGAAGGTGACCTGATTTTTTCTTGAATATAACTGATCATGCAGATTGGGGTGGCTACTACTGACAGGATTATTGATCACCCCAGTTCATTGTAGTCCATAGTGTTAATTTTAATTTAAGGAAGGGTGGGGTTATTCTTATATACATGGAATTCTGAAACTTTTATTTTGTCTATTTATTAAAATATTTCTTGTGTCAAATTTGCCTGAACTGTAATCAAGAGGTATATATTTTTGTTTTCTGCCAATTTCTTTCTTTCTTCTAGTAGAAATGGTTGCTAACAGGGAAAATAAAACCTGAAAAAGACATAAAAGACAAAATAACAAAATGAACAATAGAAATCATAGTATTTAGATAAAGCAAACAGCTTTTTTTTTAACTTGAAAATTCCTCAGAATTGTACAAAGTAAATATTACCAAAGAAATTATTGCTAAGACATTTGAAAAACTGAAAATTCTCATTCTCATTGCAGTCTTCAGACTATCTGTTAAGCTTTTTTTTTCTTTTCTTTTTGGTGTGTTTTCCATATTCCATGCTTTGTGTGTGTGTGTGTGTGTGTGTGTAGAACATATATGTGCCATATGTCTTGCACAATATATATGCTGTATGTACTTTATACCACCACTTGTCTGTCAGTTTATCACACTGTAGTGGCTTGTCTGTTGCTGTGAGACTGGAGATTATGCCACCAGTATTTCAAATACCAGTAGGGTCACCCAAGGTGGACAGGGTTCACTGGACCTTCCAGACTAAGACAGACTTGGAAGAAGGAAGGGCCCATCCACTTCTCAAAGAAATAGCCAGTGAAAACCTTATGAATAGCAGTGAAACATTGATATATTACTGGAAAACTGTACGAATAACCCTGAAACATTGTCTCATATAATGCCAGAGGATGAGCCCCTCAGGTCAGAAGGAACTCAAAACACTACTCGGGAAAAGTTGCCTCCTCAGAGTAGAGCTGACTTAATAATGTTGTATGGTCAGTAACTTCAACCCCCAAAATGCCTCTCATGTTCCAACTTGTTTGACCATACTTATAAGCACTGAAAGCCATTTCCCCACTCCCTCCTAGACATATATTCTGCTCTCCCTTGTGAGGTATTAACAACCTTCCCTGTAAGATATTAACATGTCTTCAGAATAGTTTTAAGCCACACAGCTTGCTCACAGAAGCATCTTATCAATGTACACACAGGTGGTGGTCATAGGGCACTGCCCCAGGGCCCCCTCCTGACCAGGGCCAGCGCCACCAAGTCTGAAGCCAGTCATGTAACCCTCCATTCCCAGTTACATAGCCTTGTACCCTATTCCTCAAACTCAGTTATAAGTATCCCCACAAAGTGGGAAGGGGTTAGTGGTCATCTTGGATCCATTTGGACCTACCACGGCTGGACACTGAATTGCTAGCAAAATTTGTAAGCCTGCTTTCTTTATCTTTTAAATCCTGCCTCTCATAATCCTCTTTGCTTCTATTCTGCATAAATATTCTTATCTCTGTCTATGCCTCCGAGAAAGTTTTTTAGATTTTCGTTACCTAGTAAAGCTTTTGGGATCTCTATTTGCTGATGTGGCATGACACAAAATGAGAAGAAACAGCTGGAAATGTCCATTAAAATTCAGAATATGGATCATATGAAGAATGAATCTAGGAGAATTTGAAGCTGTCAAAAAAGAAGTGGAAAGCATAAAGATCGATATGCTAGGCATTAGTGATCTAAAATGTACTGGTTTTGGCCATTTCAAATCAGAAAATCATATGATCTACTATGCTGCAAATGGGGAAATTAAAGAGGAATGGTGAGGTATTCATTATCACAAAGAATGTTTCAAGATCTATCCTGAAGTATATTGCTGTCAGTGATAGGATATTATTAATGCACCTGCAAGGAAGACCAGTTAATATCACTATTATTGAAATTTACACATCAACTATCAAGGCCAAAGATGAGGAATTAGAAGATTTTTACCAATTTCTTCAGTCTAAAATTGACGGAACAAGCAATCAAGATATGGTGATTATCACTGGGGATTGGAATACAAAAGTTGGAAATAGAGAAGAATTCCCAGTAGCTGGAAAACATGGCCTTCGTAATAGAAATAACACTGGAGAGCACATGATAGAATCATGCAAGACCTAGGACTTATTCACCGTAAATACCTTTTTTTCAACAACATAAATGGCAGCTATACATGTGGACTTCACTAGATGGAGTACACAGGAATCAGATCTACCACATCTCTGGAAAGAGGAAATAGAGAAGCTCAATATCCTCAGCCAAAACCAGGCCAGGAGCTTACTGTGGAACAGACCATCAACTGCTCCTATGCAAGTTCAACTTGAAACTGAAGAAAATTCAAACAAGTTTATGAGAACCAAAATAGGTCCTTGAATATATCCTTCCTGAATTTAGAGACCATCTAAAGAATACATTTGATACATTGAATACCAATGACCAAAAACCAGAGGAATTGTGGGATGACATCAAGAACATCATCCATGAAAAGTGCAAGAGGTCATTCAAAAGACAAGAAAGGAAGAAAACACCAAAACGGATGTCAGAAGAGACTCAGAAACTTGTCCTTGAACAGAGAAGTAGCTAAAGCAAATGGAAGAAATGACAAGATAAAAGAGCTGAACAGAAGATTTCAAAGAACAGCTTGAGAAGACAAAATCAATTATTATAATGAAATGTGCAAAGACCTGGAGTTAGAAAACCAAACGGAAAGACCACAGTTGGCATTTCTCAAGCTGAAAGAACTGAAGAAAAAATTCAATATTGAAAGATTTTGTGGGTAAAATATTGAATGATACAGGAAACATCAAAAGAAGATGGAGGGAATACACAATCACTGTATCAAAAAAAAAAAAAAAAAAGGTTGATTTTCATCCATTTCATGAGCTGGCATATGATTGAGAACCAATGGTATTGAAGAAAGAATTTGAAGCTGCACTGAAGGAATTGGCAAAGAACAAGGCTCCAGCCCAATTCTGGTAAGATGGCAGAATAGGGAGAAAACTACACAGACCCTCTTCAACAAAGAAAAGGGGAACCGATTAACACAGAAAAAGAAGATAACCCTGGAGCCCTGCACTTTGAAAGTAAGGATACAGAAATGGAGTAAACTCCAACTGGTAGAAGAACATAAATGAAAACATCAAAAAAGGAGACACACAAAGCTGTGCTCTGTCAGCAATCCTGACGGCATAGACAGCTTGGATATTGCCAAATGGTGTTATGACCTAAGAAATAAGCTAAAAATCGGCCTTGCTAGCCAGGGTTGCACGGAGGACTGCACTGGTGGCTGGTGAATAAAAGGAGAAGCGGTAAAGAGGGAGATAGGCTGAGCTGTGGAATTCTGGCTGTCCAGAGAACACAACCATTTTGAATGATTACAAGCAGTTCAACAATTTTGGATATTTAAAATGACAGCATTCTCTCAGATTTCAGGGGCTCAAGAACAGGCTCCACTTGCAAGGGATCACACAGACATTCCAAAGACAAAACAATGGAAAGATATGATATTCCCCTTGTTACTCATACCCCACAGCCTCTTGGTGAATAGGAGCACGACAATCCCTCATTCCACCCACCTTCTGGGTCAGCAGGAGTTCCATCCCAGTCTGTGTGCTCTGGTAGAGTCAGGGTGCCCTGCCTGACCTTGCCCAGATTTTTTTTTCCTTTTCTTGTTTCTTGTTTTTCTTTTCTTTTCTTTTTTTTAGTTTGTTTGTTTTGGTCTTTTTAAAATTTACTATTATTATTATTATTTTGTCATTTTGATCATTATTCTTTCTTCTTCTTTCAGTTTTATCTCTCTTCCCTGTTCTTGGTTCCCATTATTGTCTTTCCTGTGGTTTTCCCCATTCCTTGTTTGTCTTTTTGCATTTTTCTCATTTTTCTCTTCATTACTCTCCTACTCTATCTCGTTTCTATTATTGCCTCCTCCCCAGATATAGAGGATTTATTTTTCTTTTTTCCTCCTTTTTTATGCATATTTCTTTTGGCATTTTAAAGTATTGATTTAAATATATTCTTTTCTCATTTATTTATTTATTTATTTTTGGTGATTGTTCCTGTGTGTTTGTGTGATGTGTTTTTTGTCTGCTTGTCTTGACTTTGTTGATGGTTTTTGATTATTGTTTTCCACTAACTAAGTGGGAGAGAGTAACCATGTTCATATGATACAACCACACCCACACCTACACTTACGCTACACTTACTGAGTGAGAACCACCATTTCCTTCTGCACCAACTGGCCAATGATACATTAACACCAACAAGATCCTGACTCACTTTTAACTGCTTTTCACAAACAGTAAACAGAGATCTGTGCAGCCATGCTCATTCTCTATCATACCCACTAAGAGAGAAGTGGTGAGTGCATAAGCTAGTGCCAACTAACTACTAGAAAGAAGAGTTCCTGTAAGATGGTGGACTAGGCAGAAGGACTGCACAGAGCCTCTTCAACAAAGAAAAGGGAAACCAATTAACACAGACACAGAAGATAATCTTGGATCCCTAAGCCTTGAAGGGAAGGATAAAAAAGTGAACTAAACCCCGACTAGCAGAAAAATTTGCATGAAAATACCAAAAAAGGAGACACATGGAGTTGCAGTCTAGCAGCAACCTGAGTGTCCCTGATGGCACAGATGGCACAGATGGCTTGGAAATTCTCGAGTGGTGGTAGAACCTAAGAATTAACCTAAAAATCACCCTGCTAGCCAGGGACTGCAAAGAGGACTATGCATGGTGACTGGGGAACAAACAGAGAAGGTGAAGAGAAAGGTGGGCTGAGCTGTGGACTTTTGCTGGTCTGGAGGGTGCCAACATTATATAGGTTTAAAAAGTAGCTTGACTATTTGGGATATTTAAAGAG
>NW_006922347.1:192340-213014 GCF_000298275.1 Orycteropus afer afer
AACATGGGTATATGGGTGGATAGTTGGGTGGACAGGCTGAATGATTGTGTGTGTATGAAATGGGAAGTGTATCCAAGAACATATATAAGGTTGGCAAACAATGGTCCTATAAGTTTATGTGAATGATCAGAATTCCCAAGTGTATAGTAGAGCTGACAAGGAGCAAGTTTGTGGTCATTGCTTGGTCACAGCCAGCTACCCAGAGGGACTGAGTAGTTGAACCTGCAGGCTTGGGACATCAAGCTCAATTGGCATAACATACTATACAAACCAGTTTTCCACTTCCTACTTTAGTGAGTAGCGACTGGGATCTTAAAAGCTAGCAAGCTGCCATCTAGATGCAATGATGGATCTCTCCTCATCCAGAGCAAAGGAGAATGAAGAAAACCAAAATTCATGGAAATAATTAGTCCTAGCGACTGGTATACCATCTGATCTGAAGCCTATACAACTATGAGACCAGAAGAACTAGATGATGCCCAGCTACCACTGTCATCCACCTGGAAGGGGATCTATGTAGGAGATCCTTAATAGAGAAGGAGAACAATGTGGAACAAAACTCAAAATCATTTGGAGGAAAAAAAAAAGGAGGGGACCATGTTTGCTGGTCTGATAGAGCCTGGTGGAACCACTGAGACTATGGCCCCTACTGCCCTTCAGATCTGGAATTAAACCTACACCTGTGGTTTCCAGCCAAACAAAAGATAGGCATATGAGTTGAACACTTACCTCAAGTAGATACACTCCTTGGAGAGAATAATCATGGGAGGAAGAAGGGCTGCTTATGCACAGGGAGACAACTCAGGGAGCAGGAGTGAATGGAAGGATGGACACAGGGAAGAAGTAACTATGCAGAGGAAGTAGGAGGAGAGCAGTTGCATTGTGGTAAACTGTGGTCAATGTCATGAAACAAAGTATATGTGAACCGCTGTATAGAAAGTGAATTTGCCCTGTAAACCTTCACACAAATCACAATTAAAAAAAAAAAAAATTAAACAATTAAAAAAATAAATAAAAAGAAAATCACCAAGACATATCATCATTGAACTCAAGAAAAATAAAGACAAAGAAAGAATCCTGAAAACAGCATGGGGAAAAATAAAATCAAATTAAAAAGTTACCTAAAATGGGCAACCAATAAGACTAAGCTCTGATTTCTCAGCAGAAACCATTCAGGCAAGAAGGCAATGGGATGGCATATATAAAACCCTGAAAGCAAAAAATTTCCAACCAAGAGATATATATCTAGCAAAATTGTCCCTCAGATATGATGGTGAAATTACAAGAGTTCCAGAGAAGCAGAAATTAAGGGAATTTGTTAAAACTAGACCAACCTTACAAGAGATAGTAAAGGAAATCCTTTGAACAGACAACTAATAATTGGAAACAACAACCGATCATTAATACACAAGATGTCAAAACCAAAACGCCAACACAGCTATGGAATTATCCAAAGTAAAATAAGCTTACAGGATTGTTAACAGGGAACCAGAGACATCAGTTGGCAAATGAGCACAACTACAAACCAAAAAGAGGGAAGAAGCTGTGAAGTTATAGAACTTTGAAATGGTGAGGAAGTCAAAAGAGTTGCAAGATAGAATGGAATGTTCTAAACTTGGGAGAAAATTACACACAGGGTAACCTCAAAGAAAAATTATAAACCTTCCCATCACCATAAAAAAGAGGACAAACAGAAATACTTAGCAAATACTAAAAGAACAGCAACAAAAGAAATGATAACATGATTCATAAACAAAATGAGCTCAGCACAGAAAATTATATGGAACAAAGAAACCAGGAACACCATGAAAGAACCCGTAACAAAATGACACAAACAAATTCATACTTGTCAATAATCACACTAAACAACAATGGATTAAATGCAACATTCAAGAGATGGAGAGTTGCAGAATGGATAAGAAAACATAAGCCATCATTTTGCTGTCTATAAGAGATACACCAAAGACAAAAATAGACTAAAAATCAAAGGTTTGAAAAAGATTTATCAAGCAAGTAACAACCAAAAAAGATCAAGAGTGTCGATGTTAATTTCTGATCAAATGGACTTTAAGACAATAACCATCATAAGAGACAAGGAAGGACATTATACGATAATTAAAAGATCAATCGAACAAGAAGAAATAACCCTAATAAATATCTATGGACCAAATGAAAGAGCCTCAAAATACATAAATCAGACTTTAACAGAATTGAAAAGGCAAATAGATGACTCCACAGTCATAGTTGCTGTTATGTGCTATCAAGTTGGACCTGACACATAGTGACCCCTCCTTGGATTTCCAAGGCAGTATCACTATTGAAGCAGATTTGGCAATCTTCCTTGGAAGGAGTGGCTAGTGAGTTTGAACAACCAGCCTTCTGGTTAGCAGTCAAGTGCCTTAGGCACTGCACTACCAGAGCTCCTTAGTCATAGTAGGAAATGTTAATACATCACTTTCAATGAAAGATAGACCAACTGGAAAGAAGCTCAAAAAAAGACTTAGAAGAACTAAACAATACAATCCACCAACTTGACCTTATAGACATCTATAGAGCACTTCACCCAACAACAGCACAATATACATTATTTTCCAGTGCACATGGAACATTCTCCAGGATAGACCATATGTTAGGCCATAAAGTGAGCCTTAATAAATTTAAAAACATTGAAATACTGCAAAGCATCTTCTCAGGTCACAATGCTATCAAATTAGAAATCAACAATAGAAGATCAATGGAAAAGAAGCAAACACATACAAAGTGAACAACCCTCCTTAAGAATGACTAGTTAATAAAAGAAATAAGGAATGAAATTTTAAAATTCCTTGAATCAAATGAGAATGAAAACACAATATACCAATAACTTTGTTCAACACAGCAAAAGCAACAATAAGAAAAAGAGCAGCAAGAAAAGGCTACACTCACCAGAAGAAATAAAATAATAAAGATTCAAGCAGAAACCAATGAAACAGAAAATATAAAGACAATAGAAAAAATCAACAAACTATAAGTTGGTTTTTTGAAAAGATTAATAAAATTGAGAAACCAATGGCAAACTTAACAAAGGCAAAGAGGGAGAGACAACAAATAACATGAATAAGAAATAAAATGTGTGACATCACAACAGAACTAACAGTAATTAAAAGGATAATATCAGGATACTAAGGAGAACTGTATACCAACAAATTTGAAAACTGAGAAGAAAGGCACAGATTCCTAGAAACACACTATTTGCCTAAACTAACACAGACAGAGGTAGAAATGTTGAACAGATCAATGACAAAAGAAGAAATTGAACAGGTCATAAAATAATTACCAAACAAAAATAAGTCCTGGCCCAGACAATTTCTACCAAACATTCAAAGAAGAATTGACACCAATCCTACTCAAACTATTCCAAGGCATGGAAAAGAATGAAATCTTCTCAAATTCATTTTATGAGGCAAGTATAACCTTGATACCAAAACCAGGCAAAGACATCATTCAAAAAGAAAACTACAGACCAATATCTCTCATGAATACAGATGCAAAAATTGTCAACAAAATCATAACCAATAGACTCCAACAACATATTCAAAAATAATCCATTATGGGGTTCTTATCAGGTATGGAAGCATAGTTCAACATTAGAAAAACAATCAACATCATCCACCACATAAATAAAACAAAGGAAAAGAACCACATGATCAATCAATGCAGAAAAGGCATTTAATAAAATCCAACACTCACTCGTGATAAAAACTCTCAGCAAAATAGGAATAGAAGTGACTTTCCTCAACATAATGGAGGGCATATATGCCAAACCAACAGCCAATATTATTCTCAAAGGAAAGAGACTGAAACCATTCCCTTGAGAATAGGAACCAGACAAGGATGCCCTCTATCACCACTTCTATTCAAAATTGTATTGGAAGTCCTTGGCAGGGCAATAAGGCAAGAAAGGGAAATCAAAGGCATCCAAACTGACAAAGAAGAAGGCAAACTATCCCTCTTTGCTGATGATATGATCTTATACCAAAAAAACCCAAGAGACTCAGTAAAACATCTACTGGAACTAATTGAGAGATTTTGCATTGTGGCAGGATACAAGATCAACAGACAAAAATCAGTTGGACTCCTCTACACCAGCAAAGGGATTACTGGAAAAGAAATAAGGAAATCAATATAATTTACAATAGCTACCAATAAATAAATAAAATATTTGGGAAAAAGTCTTACCAGGGACACAAAAGACCTGTAGAAAGAAAACTACAAAAGACTACTTCAAGAAACCAGAAGAGATCTACATAAACGGAAGAACATACCATGCTCACGGATGGTGAAAATGTCAATTCTACCCAAAGCAATCTATATATGCAATGTAATCCCAATCAAGATCCCATCAACATTCTTTAAGGATATGGAAAAGCCAATCACTGACTTTATATGGAAAGGAAAGAGACCTCAGATAAGCAAAGCATTATTGAAGAAGAAGAACAAAGTAGGAGGTCTCACACTCTCATATCTCAACACCTCCTATACACCCACAGGAGTCAAATCTGCCTGATATTGGTACAACAACAGACACAGACAAATGGAATGGAACTGAGAACCCAGAAATAGATCCATTGACCTATGGTCAGCTGATCTTTGACAAAGGGCCGAAATCCATTAAATGGGGAACAAATTGTCTGTTTAACAAGTGGTGCTGGTGAAACTGGATATGCATTTGCAGATAAATGAAACAATATCTATACCTTACACCATACACAAAAACTAACTCCACATGGATCAAAGACTTAAATGTGAAACCTAACACTATAAATTTCCTTAAGGGAAAAATAGGGGCAAATTTAGAGGCCCTAATATATGGCATAAACAGACTATCAAGCATAATCCAAAATTTACAAACAGCAGAAGATAAAATAGATGAATGGGACCTTCTAAAAATTAAATTTTTATGTATTTCCAAAGATTTCTACAAAAGAGTAAAAAAAGAACCTACAGATTGGGAAAAAATATTTGGCAAAGACATATCTCTAGAATTTATAGAAAACGCCAACTCCTGAACAACAAAAACACAACCAATCCAATTGAAAAATGGGAAGAAGACAGGAAGAGACACTTCATCAAAGAGGGTATTCAGGAGGCCAACAAACATGAAGAAATGCTCATGATCATTAGTCATTAATTCATTGCCATTGAGTTTGATCTGGCTTATAACGACTCCTCCTTGGGTTTCCAAGGTGTTACCTCTATGGAAGTAGATTGCCCAGTCTTCCTTCTGAAGAGTGGCTGGTGGGATTGAACCTCCAGCGTTCTGGTTAGCAGTTGTTCTGATTACCTACCTGACACTTAAACAGGAATATATCACAAATGTGATGGCCTTAACAAATAGGAGTTTATTCTCTTACAACTTGGGAGGTTAGAAGTCCAAGTTCAAAGTGCCAGGTTCTAGGGGCTGGGTGAAAGCCCCTCAGCCTTGGGCTTCAACCCTGCCTCTGGCTCCTGGCCCACTGAAGCTAGAGGAATCTCTTCACTCAGGCAGCTACAATCTGCTGAGGCTGACAAACCCAAAGTCAACAAATAAAATAGCCCATTCTCGATGTTACCAAACCATATGGCAGGCCATTAATTCAAATCCATTGTAAGTCGCAAGGTCAGCAGAGCATGACAGGTTGCTGAAAAATGACATGGTGACATGCAGGGTCCAAGCATGCCATAAGCTCGAGACTACCCCCAAGGCTTTTCCTTATCTACACAAAGCAGCATTGCATTGTCAGTGATGGCAAACACTGATGTGTGGGTGGATAGATCAGTGGAAAAGATGAATGATTAGGTGTGTCTATGAGCCAGGAGTGTGCCCATGACCACGCATAAAGTTTGTAGATAATGTTTCTACAAGTGTAATTTTATTTTCTGTGAGAATTACCATGTATATAGTAAAGCTGACAAGAGACTAGATTGTAGTGACTTCTTGGCCATAGCCAGCTACCCAGAGGGAGCAAGTAGTTGGACCTGTAGGGCTTGGTATGATAGTAATAAGGGACATCAAGCTCTATTGGAATAACATACTACACAAAAACATTGTTCCACATCCTACTTTGGTGAGTAGTGACTAGGATCTTAAAAGCTTGCAAGCAGCCATCTAGATGCAGTGATGGGTCTCTCCTTGCTCAGAGCAAAGAAGCATGAAGAAAACCAAAGATGCATGGAAACAATTAGTCTATGCAACTGGTACACCACATGATCTTCAGCCTATATGACTATGAGACCAGAACTAGATGGTGCCCGACTACCACTGTCATCCCTTTGGAGGGGGATCTATGTAGGAGATCCTAGATTGAGTGGGAGAACAATGAGGAACAAAATGCAAAAACCATTAAAAAAAAAAAAAAAAAAAGACCAGGTTTGCTGGCCTGATAGAGCCTGATAGAACCACTGAGACTATGGCCCCTAGCTGCCTTCAAGTCTGGAATTCAACCCACTTCTGTGGATTCCAGCTAAACAAAAGACAGGCATATGAGCTGAACATTTATATTAGGTAGATATACTCTTTGGAGAGCACAGTCATGGGAGAATAGAACGGTTGTGTATGCCCAGGGAGACAGCTCATGGGGTGGTAGTGCATGGAGGGAAGGACACAGGGGGAGATAACTATGAGGAAGAAGTGGGAGGGGAGCAGTTGCATTGTGGGAAATTGCAGTCAATGTTATGAGACAAAGTGTATGTGAGCTGCTGTATTGAAAATTAATTTGCTCTGTTTATTTCACCTAAATCACAAAAAATAAAAAAATTAAAGAAAAAGAAAAAAAAACAAGGCTCCAGCAATTTATGGAATATCCATTGAGATGTTTCAACAAATGGATGCCATCCATGCTGGGGGCACTCACTTGTCTATGCCAAGAAATTTGGAAGACAGCTACCTCACCAACTGACTGGAAGAGATACATATTTGTACCCATTCTAAACAAAAGTGATCCAACAGAATGTGGAAATTATTGAAGAATGTCATTAATTAATGTCATTTAAATCTTACTGAAGATAATTCAAAAATAGTTGTAGCAGTATATTGACAGAGAACTTCCAGAATGCAAACTGGATTCAGAAAAGGATGTGGAGTGATGGATATAATTGCTGATGTTAGATGGATATTGGCTGATAGCAAAGAATACCAGAAAGGTGTTTTATTGACTATGCAAAAGCATTTGACTGGATGGATCGTAACAACTTATGGATAATATTGAAAAGAATGGTAATTCCAGAACACAAAATTGTGCTCATGTGGAACCTGTACATGAACCAAGAGGCTGTTATTTGAACAGAACAAGAGGATACTACATGGTTTAAAATCAGGAAAGTAGTGTGTCAGGGTTGTACCCTTTCACCACACTTATTCAATCTGTATACTGAGTAAATAATTTGAGAAGCTGGACTATATGAAGAAGAGTGTGGTATCAGGATTGGAGGAAGACTCAACAATCTGTGATATGTGGATGACACAACTCTGCTTGCTGAAAGTGAGAATGACTTGAAGAATTTGCTGATGAAGATTAAAGACTATAGTCTGCAGTATGGATTACGTCTGAACATAAAGAAAGCAAAACTTCTCATACCTGCACCAATAAGCAGCATCATGATGAATGGAGAAAAGATTGAGATCGTCAAAGATTTCTTATTATTTGGTTCTACCATCAACACCGATAGAAGCAGCAGTGAAGATATCAGATGACATATTGTGCTGGGCAAATCTGGTGCAAAAGACCTCTTTAAAGTGCTGAAGAGCAAAGATATCTCTTTGAAGACTAAGGTGTGGTTAACCCAAACCTTGGTATTTTCAAGGGCCTCATATGCATGTGAGAGCTGTACAATGAATAAGGAAGACCACAAAAGACTTGATGTTTTTGAGTTGTGGGGTTAGCAAAGAATACTGAAAGTATGGACTGCCAGAAGAACTAACAAATCTGTCCTGGAAGAAGTGCAACAGAAATGTTCCTTAGAAATGAGAATGGCCAGACTTTATCTCACTTACTTTGGTCATGTTGTCAGAAGGGACCATTCCCTGGGGAAGGATATCATGATAGCTCACATACACTTTGTCACATTCTTTGCACCATTATCCCACATCCTCAATAGCCATTGCCATACATATGTTCCAGGTTTCTTTCTGTACATGTTAGCAAAATCAAATAGACCTTTTTAGATGTAGCATACCACTTCCTTAGTCACACTTTGTAGTTCACCTTTTGGGGCTTGCTTAGACTTAAGTTTAGTTATAGGTCTAGCAGCAACAATGGGTGTTTGGGGTGGTTTCTGAGAACATTCAACAATGTCTTCCATACCATCTGCCTCAGGCAATGACCCAGCAGGAACAGTTAGGTTAATACCATCAAATAGAGGTGGAAGGGATGATGGTTTTATAGTAATCCCTTCAGATATAAGGGTTGGTGCTATTGGCAGGAGGGACTCAACAGAATTTACTGACTCCATGTCCTCTTCTTCCTGACTGTCTTCCCATATGTCCCCATCCCGCATTTCAGGATCCCATTTTTTTCCCAATAAATGCCCTCATTTTAACTTGAGACCCCATACTGGGTTGGCAATTCAATTGGCGTTGTAATTCAGCCACCCTTATGATAAGACTCTGGGTTTGGTTTTCAGCAATATCATCTGTTACTAATAGAAATGAAGCTTTTTTCATGGCAACTGGAAACATTGAGGCCTTGTATGTGGCACTTGAGCTGTGACTCAGTAGCTCTGAACTCATCTCACTCTTTCACCATTTTGTCTAGCATAAAACCAACCAACCAGCTTCCTTATACTCATGCTGACAAAATTGCAGAAAAATATCAAACATGCAATCATCCATAGCCTCACTTCTCAAAAAAGACTTGATCTATTGGAGGTGCTATTTTGCATATTAATGTTGCCACCTCATGTTACAGATTAGCAGGGCCCTCTGTTCTGTACACCAGTGCCTTTACAATTAATCAAGTTGGAGAACCAAAAAAGAACTGGTGAAAACAAATTTAGGAAACTCATCCTTATGATTTTGTCTATCTAGAACCCTCCCTGCACCAAGGGTATTAGGCTGAGTTCTCTAGAGAAGCAAAACCAGTAAAGCTTATATATGTAGAGAGAGAAAAATGTATCCTAGGAAAATGGCTCACAGTTATAGAGGCTAGAAAGTCCCAAGTTTCTGGATCAAATGTCAAGTTGGAGGCTTTTCCCGACTTACACAGTTGCAGGAGCTGACAAGCTCAAGGTTGGCAGGCGGTATACTGGCTGTTGACTCTGGCAGATGACAAATCCAAGATCACCAGGCAGAATGGTGGGCTGTTTGCTTATGGACAGTTGTAGGCACCACAACAGGATCCAGATCCACAGAAAGTTCTCTAATTTTCCCAAGATTTCCATATATATATTAGAAGCAGGCCAAACCCTTAGGAAATCTCCCTTTCAACGGCTTGGCTGCTCAAAGCATATACATTAGATCTCATCATGGGAATAATCACATCACAAATGCTTAAACTACTCAAAATAGTGGTCCAGCCAACTTGACACACAACCTCAACTATCATATACGTCATTAACATCTTTCCACATCAGAAGATAAATATCTTGTTCATTTTTTAATTTTTACATGTGTTTCATTTGGAGTTGCACTTTAATTTGTTAGTTTTTTTTTGCTATTATGAAAATAAATGTTTATATATGTATGTAGACACATATCATTGTAACATATTTCATGTTTATACAACCTGACACTTCAATATCATATCTAGAAGTTTACACAACCAAAATAATAGCAGAAATATATAAAGGAATATACATATCTATCTATCTATCTATTTACTTATTTATTTTTATATTACTATCAAAGCAACTCTATCTAAAGTGAATTCTTTGGTAATTTAAATCTAGTACATAGTTGGTAGATGCTAACTCATCTGAGTGAATGACTGGCTAGTTCTTTGTTCTTTGGGAAACTAGTGTGCATATGATTATATAATAGACTCTGTTAATCCAACAATAGAGACAGATATTTATTTTTGTGTAGCCAATCATTTCACAAACTTAATACTTTTTTTAGATAAGTACCAGTACCAAGATACTACTTTGCAGATAAATACTGTGCTTGATACCTTATTGTCAGTTAATTCTTCTATTTTAGCTTGACCTAGAGCAGTGCTTCTTAAACATTAATCAGAATATCGATCAACAACAAATCACCAGCTGCTGTCACTCATGTTGTTGTTATGTGCCATCGAGTTGGACCCGACTCAAAGCCACCCCTCCTTGGGTTTCTGAGGTAGTATCACTACGGAAGTAGATTGCCCAACCTTCCTTCCCAGGAGTGACTGGTGGGTTTGAACCGCCAGCCTTCTGGTTAACAGTCAAGTGCCTTAGGCATTACACTACCAGAGCTCTTTCTGCTACTCATAGCAACCCCTTACAACTGAGTAGAAAGATGAAGCAATCTGTTTCAGTAAATATTTACAGCCTTGGAAACCCTGTGGGAGTTGGCATGAGTCAGAAATGACCCAATGACAGTGAGTTTGTTTTTTTGTGTTTGGGGATTAATTACAGATTCTGAGTCTATAAATCTTGAGTGGAGCCCAAGATTCTGTATTTCTACCTAGGCTCAGGTTTAACTAGTCTCTCTGTGAAACATGCTTTTGACCAGCAAGGCCTAATGTTAAAGAGTAAGATGTAAATCATACAGAATAAAGTGGATTAAATCACAGAGATGACTGGGAGCAGAAGTAGAAGAGAATGCAATTTTCAAGTCACAAAAGGAGCTGTTTTCCTCCTTTCTTTTTAATGTGAACTCATTTGTTAGTGCTTTATATTTGAGCGGATTTTTACTACTACCTTTGAACACAGGTTAGTAGAGACTACTAAGAGACTAAATGTGATTAATATTTTAGGTGAGAGATTATTCTAACAGCAGTATATTAGCCAAATTTGGCATAGATAAGAGAAATGAACTAAGAAATAAGTATTGTTGTTGCTTTATTGTCCCTGGCAAGTACCACTATCCTTGCCTGATATGTTGCATGGCAGCTTTTATACAGCGGGTAAACTATTCGACATACATAACAGATGGGGTCATAACTTCCCAATTCTATAAACATGGTCTCCACTCCTGGAGGCAATAATGTTCTAAGATGCTTTTATAATGTGTTTATAGTAGGTGCATTGCTGGCATTTTACAAGTTATTGGAGCTCAGGGCAGCAATAACTTGTAATGTGGTTTTCAACATAGCTTCAATGGGTTTTTAGGGGTGAGGTGTAATAGATAACAAACACCATAGTAAATTATTCTTTTATCCTCTCAGTATGTCCAAGATTGTTGTGTCCTGGCATTTCGGTGTCAACTTGTAATCATCCTGGCATTATTATTAAAGTATTTACTTGTGGAACAATCCTGTCAGTTAGGTTTTCAGTTACCTTTGGAAAACAGCCTACCTGTGCAGCATATTCATCATATGGTTCCTAAGATTGATAGCAACACGCTGCTGTCTGAGATGCAGTTAGCCCAGTAGGAAACATTGCATCCTTAAACGACTATATGAGTGACTTTAGAGGAATATATAGCATATATTTCAGGAGGGACAGTTATATTTTAAAATCCTTCTATGAACATAATCTTCATCTGTTGAAGAAGCTTGTATGTAAAATATTTGCCAAGTGTGTTATATGGTTGACACGTGTTAATTTCAGTGTTTCATCATTGTAGCTCCTGAAACTTAATTTCAGGAAACAATGAAGATACAGTAATGGGTGAAATAAGATAAAATTAATTTTATGCAGGGGCTCAAAATCTAGTGAGAAAAGCAGGGATGTAAAGAATTAGAATATATTAATAAAAACACTACAGAAAAAAATGTATATATGGTAACAAAGGGGAGCTCTGACAGCGTAATGCCTAAGGCACTTGACTGCTCACCAGAAGGCTGGCGGTTAAAACCCCCCAGACACTCCTCGGAAGGAAGGTTGGGCAATCTACTTCCGTAATGATACTGCCTCAGAAACCCAAGGAGGGGTCTCTATCAGTCGGGTCTGACTCAACAGCACATAATAACAACAACAATGATGGAACTAGGAGAGAGAAGTAAATAATTCTGTTTGAGATGGGTTTGTACAATGAGGAAAGTGAATGAGTAGGGAAATATTATTATTATTATTATTATTATTATTATTATTATTACTCTTCTCTGAAGACTTAGTTTTAAAATTCTTCACACTACCTCAGAGATTAAAAAAAATATGGAAACAATGAGGCATACAAAAACAAATTACTAATTCGGTATGTATGTACTGATAATTGAGGCTGTGTGTCAACTTGACTGGCCCACAATTGTGAGTGGTTTATGCAATTGTGATGTGGTTCTTTCCATGATGGATCCGATGTATATGCTTTCAACAGCCAATCCATTTGGAAGGGAGTTTCCTAGAGGTGTGGCCTGTTTCCGACATATATATGGACTTCCTGTGAAAAAGGGACAGCTTCTGTGGATCTGGACCTTGTTGTACTGCCTACTACTGTCCATGAGTGAACAATCCACCATCCTGTCTTGTGATCTTGGATTTGTCATCCTCTGAAGTCAACAGTTGGTATACTACCTGCCAACTTTGAGCTCATCAGGCCTTGAAGCTGTGTGAGTCGAGAACAGACTTCAGTTTGACATTTGAGGACTTGTCAGCTTCTATAAGTGTGTGAGCCATTTTCCTAAGATAAATTTCTCTCTCTCTATGTATAAGCTTTACTGGTTTTGCTTCTCTAGAGAACCTAGCCTAACACATTTCCAAGAGGAAATTGGATTGACATTACACAATGGAGGTAAAGAAGAATATATTTGGAATACAGGAGATTCTTTAGGACCTCTCTTAGTACTAGCATGCCCTGTGATTAAAATCAATGGAAAATGAGAGTAACCCAATTCTGATATGAATACTAATGGCCTAGACCCTTCAGGAATGAAGGTTTGGGTCACCCTACCAGGCAAGGAACCATGACCAGCTGAGGTGCTAAGTGAGGGCAAGGAAAATACAGCCTGGGTGATAGAAGAAGATAGTTCTTAATATCAGCTATGACCATGTGACCAGTTGCAGAAACGAGGACTGTGATAGTTATATTTCTTCATTGTATTTGTGCATCAATTTGTGTATTTTGTTTTCTTCAGTTATGAGCTATAAAATATAAACAGGGTTAATGTATTTTCAGTTGTACATGTGTTAGTGTATCATGTTAGGCATAAATATGGCTTTCAAATTGTCCTTATTGAGAGATTATATGTGGTTAAGGAGATATGTACAACTGCGAAGTTGGCAAGGAGTAGACTGTGATAGTTGGGGTTGTGTGTCAACTTGGCTGGCCCCCACATCTGAGTGGTTTAAGCAGCTGTGATATAGTTATTTCCATGATGAGATTGGATGTATATGCTTTGAGCCAGTCTTTTGAAAGGTGTTTCCCTAGGGGTGTGGCCTGCTTCCAATATATGTATGGACTTCCTAGGAAAAAGGGACAATTTCTGTGGATCTGGACACTGTTGTGCTGCCTACATCTCTCTGTGAGTGAACAATCCACCATCTTGTCTACTGATCTTGGATTCGTCTTCTGCTGAAATCAACAGCCAGTATACTGCCCACCAACCTTGAGCTCATTAGCCTATGCAGCTGCATGAGTTGGGAAAAGGCTCCAGTTTGATGTTTGATCTAGGAACTTCTGACTTGTCAGCTTCTATAACTGTGTGAGCCATTTTCCTAAGGTAAATTCTCTCTCTCTCTCTCTCTCTCTCTCTCTCTCCCTAAGCATTACTGGCTTTGTTTCTCTAGAGAACTCAGCCATATATGTATTCAAGGTCTATTTTAGCTCTTACATAGTTTCAAAACTAATACAAATCCTATCTTCTACATAAACCCTACATTCCATAAAAATTGAATACTTTTGTTTGTTTTCTATAACCATATTTAATTAGAGTATTACATGTGATTGATTGCATATACTAGATTTAAGCCTATTGACACAGAGGATTACAGTTTCCTTATTCACCTTTATTTCATTGTGCACATCTGTTACCTTCCACTTCTAACATCAAGTAGATATTAATGGGTAGTATGAAGGCACACAGTTAAATATCATGGCATTTTTGGTGTTATAAGTTGTGCTAAAACACATTAGCAAATGACTAGAGAAAACAGACCTTTGATCCTAAAATCAGCTCAGAAAAAAAAAGGATATTTCTCTCTACTGCACATTGTGAACATTAGTGAAATTAGAGAAATTATATTAAGTGTATTTTTTATTAACTCACAGTATTTTTTAAGCTTCCACCAGTTTTATAGTAAATGTTCTGATTATAATTATCAAAAGCTACAATTTAGATGTAAAATAGTTTTACATGTTTTAGTTTGCATTAATTTATCTAGAAATATTACTACTTGATAAATCAAAGATGATTATTCTTTATTTGGTTCATAATGTTGCCAGGATATAGTTCATTAGTTAAATATTTAATTGCATTTGAAATCACTGAAATTTGATGATTATGTACAAGATACTCTTTTAGAAACTTCAGAAACTGTAGTGATCCAAGCATACAGAAATCTCTAGGACAAACAATAAACATAATACATAAGCAAGTGAAATTATATATGAGGATATAATAATATGAAAGAAAAAAATTATAAAACAGAGTAAAGAGATCTGGGAGGACAAAGGGATATATTCAACACGTATTTGTCAGTTTCTTATACTGTGGTAGCCTGCAATTTGTGTGATGCGGAAACCATGCCACCAATATTTCAAATTCCAGCAGAGTCACTCACGGTGGAAAGGTTTCAGTTGAGCTTCTAGACTAAAACAGACTAGGAAGAAGAATGTGGCCAGGTCCATTTCTGACATAAATAAATAAATAAATAAATAAATAAATAAATAAATAAATAAATAAATATTGGTCACTGAAAACCTTTTGAATAAAAAGGAAATACTGTTTAATGCAGTGTCGGAAGATGTGCCTCTCAAGTGGGAAGGCACACAAAATAAGACTGGGGAAGAGGTGCCTCCTCAATTTAGAGTCAACCTTAATGATGGGGATGGAGTAAAGCTTTAGGGACCTACATTTGCTGATGTAGCATGACCCAAAACAGGAAGAAATAGTTGCAAAAATTCATTAATAATTCTAACATGGAATATAAGGAATATGAATCTAGGAAAATTGGAACTGATGAAAAATGAAATGAAATACATAAAATTTGATATCCTAGGTATTACTGAGCTGATATGAACTGGAATTAGCCATTTTGAATCAGACAATCATATGGCCTACAGCCACTCCTCGGAAGGAAGGTTGGGCATTCCTACTTCCGTAGTGATACTGCCTCAGAAACCCAAGGAGGGGTCGCTATGAGTTGGGGCCAACTTGATGGCAAATAACAACAACAACAACAACAACTATGCCTGGAATGAAAAATTAAAGAGGAATGGTGTCACACTCATCATCAAAAAGAACATTTCAAGATCTATCCTGAAGTACAAAGCTGTCAGTAATAGGATAATATCCTAACTCCTATAAAGAAGACCAAGGTCATATTTTCCAACTACTGATGCTCTTTGTTTCCACCGTTTGCATTCCATTCACCAGTAATTACATCTTGATCACATATTTGGTCAATTGCAGACTGCAGAAGTTGGAAAAATCTTTAGTTTCTTCCCCTTTGGCTTTAGTGGTTATGTACATTTGAATAATAGTAGTTCTAACCAGTCTTCCTTGTAGGTGTGTGGGTATGATCCTACGACTGACAACAGTATACTTTAGGATAGATCTTGAAATGTTCTATAGGTGATGAGTATGACATCATTCCTCTTCAATTTGTCATTCCATGGTAGATCATATGATTGTCCAATTCAAAATGGCAAGCACAAGTCCGTTTTCTCTCTAATGCCTAGCATATCAATCTTGATACCTTTGATTTCAGTTTTGACAGCTTCCAATTTTCCTAGATTCATACTGTGTATATTCTACATTCCAATTCATATTGGATGTTTTCAGCTGTTTCTTCTCATTTTAAGTCATGCTACATCACCAAATTTGGTCCAGAAAGCTTTACTTCACTCATATCAAGGTGAACTCTATTCTGAGGTGGCAGCATTTTCCCAGTTGATTTTGAGCACCTTCCAACCTTAGGGGCTCATCTTATGACATTATATGAGACAATGTTTCACTGTTATTCATGGAGCCTTTCAGTAATATATTAGACAATGTTTCATTGCTATTCATAAGCATTGGCAGTTGCAAAATATGGCCTTAGTGATGGAAATGACACGAGTGAATGCATGACAGAATTTTGCAAGACCAACAACTTATTCATTGCAAATATCTTTTTCAACAACATAAAAGGTGATTATACATGTGAACCACACCAGATGAAATACACAGGGATAAAATTGACTACTTTTGTGGAAAAAGACGAAGGAGAAACCCTATGCCATCAATCAAGATAAGGCTAGTTAGCTGACTGTGGAACAGACTATCAATTACTCATATGCAGGTACAAGTTGTAGCTGAAGAAAGTTACAACAAGTCCACAAGACCAAAAGATGATCTTGATTATATCCCACCTGAATTTGAGACTATCTGAAAGATATATTTAATTCTTTGAACACCAATGACCAAAGATAAGACCAAATATCAAGAACATTACATATAAAGAAACCAAAAAGTCATTTAAAAGACAAGAAAGGAAGAAAAAAACAAAATGGATCTCAGAAGAGACTCTGAAATTTGCTCTTGGAGAATAGCTAAAGCAAATGGAAGAAATGATGAAATTGAAGAGCTGAGCAGAAGATTTCAAGTGGCAGCTGGAGAAGAGAAAGTAAAGTATTATGATGAAATATGCAAAGACTTGGAATTAGAAAGCCAAAAGGGAATAACACACTCAGCATATCCCAAGCTGAAAGAACTGAAGAAAACAGTCAAGCCTTGAGTTTTAGTATTGAAGGATTCTATGGACAAAGTTCTGGTGGCATAGTGCCTAAGGCATGTAACGGCTAACTAGAAGGTTGGTGGTTCGAACTCACCAACCACTCCTAGGAAAGAAGGTAGGACAATCTACTTCCATAGTGATACTGTCCCGGAAACCCAAGAAGGGGTCACTATGAGTCAAATATGACTTGATGGCAGTAAGTTTGGTTTGGTTTTGGTTTATGGGTAAAGTGAATGATGCAGAAAACATCAAAAGAAGAAGTAATACAAAGAGTTACTGTACTAAAAAAGAGTAGGATGACCTTCAAACACTTAGGGAAGTGGAATGTGATCATGAACAAATGATACTGAAAGAAGACATCAAAGCTTCACTATGGCCTTGGTTAATAACATGGCTCTAGGAATTGATGGAATACCAATTGAGATATTTCAACAAATGGATGAAGTTCTAGATGAAGTGCTTACTGCCTTTGAGTCTAATCCAATTCATAGCAACCCCTCCTTGGGTTTCCAAAGCGGTATCACTGCAGAAGTAGATTGCCTAACCTTCCTTCCAAGGAGTGCCTGGTGAGTTTGAACTGCCAGCCTTCTGATTAGTAGTCAAGTGCCTTAGGCACTATGCCATCATAGCTCCCTGAAGTGCAATTGAAAAGACAGGAGAAAAGAGGGCTGGGACTAGAAAAATATTTGAAAAAAAATGGACCAAAATTTCCAAAATTGTATACATCATATATTCAAGGGTCAAAACCAAAGAAATATAAAGAAAACCACATTATAAGGAAATTATTGATGAAGAGTGGAAAAAATGATTAATAGCAATTTCAATAAAAAGACTTAGTATGTTCAGAGAAAAGAAGATTATTAGTAGAACTTTTCAGAAGCATGCAAGCCAGAAACAGTGAAGCACACCTTTAAAATTCAAAAATATAAAAACCATCAAGCTAAACTTAAAAAACTAAAAAAAAAAAAAAATTGTAAATGAAGACATTTATTTTTCCTAGATAAGCACTATAAATAATGTTAAAATAGTCATTCTCAAGTGGAAGGAAAATGGTACCAAAAAGATACTTGGATCTCCCTAAAGGAATAATGAAAACAGAAAATTGTAATTATATATTTTTCTTATATTTGAAAGTAATTGGTGGTGTAAACTAATAATAATAACAGTAATATAAAAACAATTTTGTATTGTGGGTTTTACAATATATATGTAGAAGTAAGATATATGACAAGAATAGCATAGGGCTGAGAAAAGATAAATGGAAGTATAATACTGTGAAATTCATATACTAAAAAGCAATGTTAGTATTATTTTAAAGTAAAATGTGATGAGTTCAAGATGTGTACTTTAGGAGCTAGACCAGTAAGGAAAACAAAAACAGAAAATATTGAAATAATTAAAATATAATGTGTAATTAAACCAGTAAAAGATAGAAATAAATCTTTAAATTCCTCAATCCATAAAATGACAGAAGAAATGAAGGATAAAAAGAACAAACAGAAAATTAGGAAATAAATTGCTCAACCAAATAAATAATCCTATTAAATTTAAATTGCTTAAGTGCTCCAGTTAAAAGGCATAGATTATCTCATTGAGAGAAAAAAAAATAAAATAAACAATGTCAGACTCAGTTATATGTTGCATTAAAGAATTTCATTCTCTCTATGAAGAACAAATGAACTTAAAGGTAAATGACAAAAGAAGATAGACCATACAAACCCTAGTGAAAATAAATCTGGAGTAGCTTTACTAATATCAGACACACTACACAATAGAATAAGGAAATTTGGCACAAAAAAGAAGGAACCGTACATGTGTCAAATCACCTAAAAGACACAAAAATGCTAAATGTGAATGCACATAACAACTGAGCTAGAAAATACACACAACAAAAATTGATAAAAAGAGAAATAGAAAAATTCGCATTCACACTTGGAGACTTCAAAAGTACTCTCTGTAAAAGTACTCTCTACATAATCTGTAAAATAAGTAGACTAAAAAAAGAAAAGAAAAAATATTATTCTATTCATGGAAATCTAGAAAAGGCACTGTAGCAACAGCAGATTCATAATTAAGAAAACCCAGTTTTTATGTGGTGAAGATTAACTACAAAGTAACTTAAGGAAACTTGGGGTGAAGTTATTATTCTATATCTTGAATGAGGTATTGGTTACATGATTATATTCATTGTCAAAGTCATCAAACTGTACCTTAAAATAAAGGTTTATTTATGTTAATATACCACAAAAACATTTAATTAATTTAAATTTATTTATAATTTACATTAAGCTCTGGTGGCGTAGTGTCTAAGGCATTTGACTGCTAACCAGAAAGCTGGTGGTTCAAACCCACCAGCCCCTCCTGGGAAGGCAGGTGGAGCAATCTATTTCTATGGTGATACCACTCAGAAACCCAAGGAGGGGTCACTATAAGATCTGACTCAATGGCACTGAGGGTTTTTTTTTTTTTTTTTAATAATTTATATTATAATTACAGTTTATATAGATATTTTTTAAATGACATGTCTAGGTGCAATGTGTGAGACATCACTGAGTGGTGCAAATGGCTAATGTGTTGGGCTGCTAACTGAAAAGCTGTGAATTCAAGTCCACCCAGAGGGGCCTCTGGAGAAAGGCTGGTGGTATATTTCTGGAAAATCAGCCACAGAAGAATCTATGGAGAACAGTTCTGTACTGACATACATTGGTCTTCATGAGTTGGAATTGACTCAATTGCAGCTAGTTTTGTTTTAAAATATTGCAGGGAGTTTTGTAAATATATCATTATGTTTGTTATGAATCTATTGTTTCTCGGCTGCTTGCCTATAACTGCAAATCATTCATCTCTCTTGTCATTTGCTCTTTCTTTGTCAATAGGGGAGACTGGAAGGTTAGAAGAAGAAGAAGGCTCTTTCCTGTCTCTTTTTTTCCTGACAGCATCCTCCTATCAAATCTTTTTAATCTCTCATGGCCTATTTTTAAGAATTTTTCCTTTAATACCAGCAATGGAGTCTACTGTATTGTTTTCCACAATACTCCCCAAAAGAGCCTCATGGCCCACCCCTAAGGCACTAGTCAGACAAGTAAATGGAGTTATGAGTCAGGTTGGTGATTATGGCTCAAAAGCCATAATTTTTCAAAGAAAGTTTTATTTCACATGACAGTCTACAGGACAGTATTTGGTCTTCTACCATAATATTGGCATGAAAATAAAAATGGAAGACAATAGAATAAAAGAAATCTGAGTCCTAAGTAAGGTGAGAGGTGAGAGGACAATTGACTATAAATTACAATTTTGTCACAAGTAGAAAAATATGAATATGTGCAAGGTACAGAGGGTATTAAGGAGCTCTGGTGACACTGTGGTTAAAGCATTGGTCTGCCAACCCAAATGTCAGCAGTTTAAATCCACCAGGTCCTCTGTGTGAGAAAGATGAGGTAGTGTATGCAAAGATTTGCAGCCTTGGAAGCCCTAGAGGACAGTTCTACTCAGGGTCACTGTGAGTTGGAAATGACTCATGGCAGTGAGATTTATTATTATTATTATTATTTATATAGTGGTAGGAGCTCTGGTAGCATAGTGGCTAAGGCACTTGACTGCTCACCAGAAGGCTGGCGGTTCAAACCCACTAGCCACTCCTCGGAAGGAAGGTTGGGCAATCCTACTTCCGTAGTGATACTGCCTCGGAAACCCAAGGAGGGGT
>NW_006922347.1:213599-221200 GCF_000298275.1 Orycteropus afer afer
AAGTTGACACATCTTCAACTATCACAGTTGGTAATAAGATATTTTATTTTATTTTATTTTCAGATGTAAAAAATGGTGTGGCTTATGTGGAAAAAAAAAAAAGACACATAAACATGAGATATACCTCAGGTACTTATGGAAGAAATGGCATGGTATCTGAGAGTGTTTATCCAGACAGGAGTGAGGTCATATATATGATACAATATTAAAACCAGACTCACTGCCGTTGAGTCAGTTCTGACTCATAGCGACCCCTCTTTGGGCGAGTAGTATTCCTACGGAAGTAGATTGTCCAATCTTCCTTCCAAGGAGTGACTGGAGAATTTGAACAGCCAGCCTTCTGATAAGCAGTCAAATGTCTTAGGCACTGCACCACCAGAGGTACTTATTGGTGTTTGTTGTTGATGTTATTTGCCATCAAGTCAGATGACTCATAGCGACCCCTCCTTGGGTTTCTGAGTGGTATCACTATGGAAGTAGATTGCCCAACCTTCCTTCCCAGGAGTGGTTGGTGGGTTCGAACCACCATTCTTTTGGTTAGCAGTCAAAGGCCTTAGACACTGCGCCACCAGAGTTCCTATGATACAACATCAGAAAACTGTTAATAATTTCTGAATCTGGCTGATAGGTGCAAATCAACCAGATGTCATGCAGTCAGTTCCAACATATGGTGACCTATATCTAAAGTAGAATTGTGTTCCATAGGGTTTTTAATGGCTGATTGTTTTGAAAGTAGATTGTCAGGACTTTTTTTTTTTTGAAGTGTCTCTAGGTTAAAGTGAACCACCAGCCTAGTAGAGTGCTTAACTTTTAGAGCCCCCAGGGCTCCTATATTTGATTACTGAACTCTTAATCTTTGCATCTGGAAATGGAAAAATTTATCTTAAAACCCACATTTTATGAAGGCTCTATGCTTATTCAGAATTCTCTGGAATATTTTAATCTTATGTAATATTATCATGTTCTATGTACTGTAAGTTGGCTTGGCATAGCTCTGAGGTTGTTGTTGTTGTTGTTGTTGTTATATGCCGTCGAGTTGGCCCCGACTCATAGCGACCCCTCCTTGGGTTTCTGAGTGGTATCACTATGGAAGTAGATTGCCCAACCTTCCTTCCGAGGAGTGGCTGGTGGATTTGAACTGCCAGCCTTCTGGTTAGCAGTCAAGTGCCTTAGGCATTATGCTACCAGAGCTCCTAGCTCTGAGGTTATACAAGAAAAATCCAAGTCTTACAAACATTTTTTATGGCTTCCACAAGAAAATAAATAATAAACATAAAAGAAACATTATTTTGGTAGTATAATTTACTTGTTCACATTGAAGTTGGCTCCTCTTTTTCCAACTTAAGTATTTCCTGCCCATGAATGTGTGTTCTCTCTGCCAAATCTGTTCTCTGCTGCAATAAGGGTTCTGTTTGATAGGGCATGAGAGTGGCATTTTAAACTTCCCCGTGGGGGATGGATGAATCATTTCTTGTTTGGAATCTAGGCTGAAAACAGATTGCCTATTTTGTGTGACATCTTATTTCTTGGCATTCAACTTCCCTTTGGTGGCAACTTAGTGTAACTTTTAACTGACTCCTGTCCAGCTTAATGAAAAATAAAGTCATTATAACCCCTGTTTTGCAAATGAATAAACTGATAATTACAAGAGTATTTTTTTCTTTCTAAAGCAAAACAGCAAATAAATGGTAGATTTTTCACCCAGGAATCAGATACTAAGTTCAGTTCTTCTTTGCTACACAAAATATGACTCTGCCTAGCATCCATGTTTCATTATTGAACACTGGGGACATAATATATTCTCCTCCTTTTTAAAGACGGAATGCTGACTGAATTTCTGGGATTAATGTTGTTCCTATTCAAAGGGAATTAATAGGCCCTGGCTGCAAGGTTAGTGATTTTTTTGTGATTTGTTTTCTCATAAGAACTTCACCTTAGTGGTTAGATTAAGGTTTTGTTTCTTAGGAACATACTCCTGAGTCTTATTCTAATTCTAGTAAGAAAACTAAAACACTTATATTCATTAATCACCATTTTCATTCAATTCACTGTCCTAGTATAAATACTACGCAGATTATTATAATACATGGCAATATATGAAGCAAAGAACAAGTATAGAAATTATTATTAATTTCAAACATGTAAACTGTCTCAGTATTCACTGTTGAGCACACTGTCGAGTAGATTCCAACTCATGGCAACCCCATAAGACACAGCAGAACTGCCTCCTAGGGTTTCCTAGACTGTAAATCTTTGGGGGAGCAGATTGCTACATCTTTTCTCCCACAGAACTCCTTGGGGGTTTCAATTGCTGACCTTTGGTTAGCAGCAGATCTCTTAAACATTGCTCCATCAGAGCTCCCAAATTTCTTAATTTCTTCTACTCTGCTTTGTTACTCTGCTCTTACCATTCATGCATTCATTGATATAAATGTTAAATTCCTTAATGAAGTACCTGAAATTCTGGCATTGAAAGGCAGATCCCACTGTACATAGGAAAGGTCCCACTACTCATACCTTTCAAACATCCACCACCTGTAACCCAAACGCTAGCACTAGAGGTAGGGCTTTTTTATTGTTACTTTATTTCCTGATGTCTGCTGGGACATAAATCAGGTTTAATTTTTCTCTTCTGGATTGACATATTCTGCAATTCTGAAATGTTATCCCATTGCTAAATGGTCTTTGCATTTGGAAAGAGCAAAACTAACCTATATAGACCTATTCTATATTAATTTTCTTTCCTGGCCTGTGATAAATTACATAATTATATTACCCCAATTTATTAGTACCTTTCAACCTAGTCCAAGTAGTGCAGATAAAACAATTGTCACTTCTTTCTGGTATCAAGCAATTATTTTTTATAACCAAAGTAGACAACTAATGTTGGGCTGAGATATTTGCAAAATCCTTAAGAATCTCATGGTGATTAAATTCCTTAATAACTTTATGAATAACTAAAAAACCAAACTAGCTGTCGTCAAGTCAGATCTGACTCATAGCGATAGGTTATTTTAAATATTTAGCACTTATAAAATCATAAGATTAAAAGAATAAACACTCAAAATATGTCATGGCAAAATTTGTTCCTTAACAATAACATATATTTCATGAGATTCTTGTCTTAAAAGAGATCATAGGACTTCTTCTATCCATGATCTCCGTGTATATAAGAAAACAAAGAAAAATTTCGTATTCACACTTAAACTATATCCAGTGACCTCATTTCCATTCCTGCTTCTCTGCTGGTACTCTATGTCAAGTCTCTTAACCTCTTATGCCTCTTCTACCATCTGTAGAAGGAGGATAATAATAACCACCTCCCACATCACAGGAAAAAGAGGATTAATGAGATGTCTAAGAAATGTTTTAGTTATTTAGAAAAATCTGTCAAAGAAAGGTACTTTCTGCAAAATAATATTTAAAAAATGGAATTTCTTGTGAAATCATGGAAAAGGCCCTTTAATGAAAATATTTAACTGAGAAAATACTTAAGATAAAACTACTTTTTATGAGGATATCTCAACTTGTTTTAATTTTATCAGAAATATTGTTGTTGATATTTGTATGATCAATGATGTAAAATATATTTTTATAATTTAGTAATGTTATTTAAGATTATGTAAGAGGAAACACTATTATCTTAATGAAGTTTTGAATGAATGAGTAAATGACAAAAGATGATGAGTTGGATTGAGAAATGAGGTATGAAGTCAGTGGGAAGAGTGGTGGTTTACATTTCAACTAACTAGTTGCAACTGACCTCCCATAATGAGAAATTAATCTAGGAAAAAGGGCAATACTGAGACTTCAGACACTCTTTATAGACTACAAATAGTTTCATGTCGGATCTTCTGAGAGTGAGGCGTTTGACACTTCAAAAATGATAGCAAGCATTACACTATGGCAATTGAGAAATTACAGCTTAACAAAGTCAAAAACCACCAAAGGCCCCAAACAAGAGTGGTTGGAGAGATTGTAGTATTTGAGGCAATGAGACCCTAGAAGAAAGAGCTGACATTGTGCTACTCCAGAAAGCTAAAATATATTTTCATTTTAATACTTTTTTTGTACACAGATACTGGTGAGTACTTGGGATATTTGGAAGTATATCTATATATAGATATATTTTTTACTACAGAATTAGTAGTTGAAGATTATTATAGACATACGGAAAAGTGTGTCATTAATATAAATAACCATAGTCCAAAATTGAAAAGTTAAAATAGATAAAGAAAAAATTGAGTATTTAATGGTCAGAACTGTGGAAGTATCATTCAGTTACTCAGGAAAAATTATTTAGCTCATAGCATGTGTCAGACATTGAGCTATATTCAAGGAAATACACAATGAGTTTTTAGTTTTAGAGGGGAAACCAACTTGAAGGCAAATCACTATTTGATCATATGATAATCAATGAAATTGATATATGTAATAATTGCTATGGAAGAAAAAAGTTTGATCAGAGACTTCAATAAGTATGCAAAAGCTTGAAATTTTCCTGCAAAATTTGATATTGTTAGATGACAGGACAGAAGGAACCATGACAAGAGGGTTGTTGTTGTTATGTGCTGTTGAGTCATCTCCAACTCATAGTGACACTATGTACAGCAGAACACAGCACTGCCCAGTCCTGTGCCAGCCTCATGATGCCTGCTCTACCTGAGCCCATTGTTGCAGCTACTGTGTCAATCTATCTTGTTGAGGGCCTTCCTCTTTTTCATTGAATGACAAGATTAGAGAGGCAAAATGGACTCATTTCTTGATAAAACTTGTATATTTACCTTGCTGGGTAATTGGTGGTCATGAAATGATTAGATTTGTGTCTCAGAGTAATCAAGCATTACTCTGTGTGGTAGAAATCAGTGTAGTAGAAAATAAATTTTTTTAAGATGCAAGACAAGAAGTCTGTACATTACCACAAAGTTAACCACTTAAAACTTCTTCTGGAGGCTTGATGTCCAACATCAGTTACATTAAGCTAAAGTCAAGGAGTTGGCAGAGCTGATTCCTTCTGGAGGCTCTGAATTTGTGTCCTTGCCTTTTCCAATTTCCAAAGACCTTCTGTATTCCTTGGCTTATGGAACTTTTCTTCATCTTTAACACGTATCATTCCAATCTCTGATCATATCACCTTCCCCACAGTGTCACATCTCACTTTGCTTACCTCATATATTGATGCTTGAGATTATATTTAAAGCCCACCCATATAATCCAAGGAGCTCTGGTAGCATAGTAGCAAGTGCTGCTTGAGTGTTAACCAGAAGTCTGGCAGTTCAAACTCACCATCCACTCCTCAGAAGGAAGGTTGGGCAATCTACTTCCTTAGTGACACTGCCTCAGAAACCCAGGGGTTGCTATGAGTTGGGTCTGACTCAATGGCACATAACAACAACAACAACATATAATCCAAAATAATATCCCCATTTCAAGATCATTAATTTAATCACATCTGCTTGTCCATTTTCCATGTAAGATAACATTCATAGGTTCCAGGGATTAGCTTTTAGATATCACTGACAGCAAGTATTAAGCCTACCACAATGACTATGCTCAGTTATACCAATCCCCTCTCCAGACATTCCACTACAAACACTCAGATATACACATACAAATGCACATCCTCTCCCCCCCAAAAAAACTCTAAGACATCAGAACAAATACTTGTACTAAATCAATGACAGTGGTGGATTTAAAGAGTAATTTATTTGTTGCTGTTGTTGTTGTTGTTATGTGCCGTCGAGTCGGCCCCGACTCATAGAGACCCTTCCTTGGGTTTCCGAGGCAGTATCACTATGGAAGTAGGATTGCCCAACCTTCCTTCCGAGGAGTGGCTGGTGGGTTTGAACCGTCAGCGTTCTGGTTAGCAGGCAAGTGCTTTAGCCACTATGCTACCAGAGCTCCTAATTTATTATTTAGAGTATAAAAAACGGAAAATGAAGGCTGAGAGCAAGATTTACGGTTTATATAATAAGAGCTAAGGTACTGCAACTGAGCAAGATGAGATACTTATTATAAATAATTATAGTATAACTGGACAGTGAGTCAAGAGCTCTGCTCTATATGCTAATTTGTGGTCATTTCATTTATAACCACTTCCCCCAACAAGTGTATATATTGAAGATACCATGACAGCTCCATTCCATGCTAGTAATGATGAAGGAGATATTTCTCCCTACTCTGTCTCCATGGAATACAATTCTATATCTTGAAAAAAGTAGGGATTAAATTAAGATCAATGTATTTCAGTTGTGTGAATGCCCTCAATATTAATACAAATTTTAAACTATAAAATACTTTGGTTGTAGATTTTTAATAATTGTGGTATTGAAATTATAATTACTATTTCAAATTCTCATGTATTACTTCTTCAGATTTTATAAAAGACTAGGGCCTAGAAAAGAATTACAATCATTTCACAAAATATCTGTTAATTCTGCTTCAAAAAACCAATAGTATCAAATTTCATGTAACTTTTCTTGATCTCAGTCAATTTCGTACCTACTTGAATAATTCTGAACTAAACTCCATGTACAATTATAAGGATCTAAGAGTTATACATAGCTAGTATTAAGCTTATTTTATTCACTCTAAATCAGGACATGTAGTTTAACCCATTGTAGAAAATAGGAAAGAACATTTGAAATCGGTATGCTTTTGTGGGTAGCGGGACAGGCATTCTTCCAAAGACTGGGGTACTGATGGTTGTCCAGATCTCTGCCTTCAGACATCCTTATTGGGGATAGTATTTCAAGGTTTCCTCTTGGAAAAAGTATTTTAAGCTATACGAGAGGTAGATTTTGGAGGATTATGGATTAGTTACGAAGAACATAGTTACTAAAACACATGCTTTCTGGCTTTTAATGTGCACTGTTACTTTTAATTTGTGTAATTTTGAACAAGTTATTTCAACTGTCTTGTTTCTAGTTAACTCACTTGTAAATTAAAATAAGAATAGTGTCTACCTCATAAGGTTGTGTTGAGAGAAAATGAGATAATGTAAATTATGTAGAACAGTATCTGGCAAATGCTAACTATTATTTAACTGTTAGCTTCTGTATTATTAACTATCCTCTCCCTGAGGTGAGGCTAGAATGAGAAAATATTAATATCTCAGAGTAGCTTAAGTACTATTAAAATTGGAACTTTACAGAAAATGTGTCAAAAGTCCTAGAAACTAGACCTTCAGATTTGAGAGAAGTCTCACATTTGCATAACCACCCTCACACTTTAATAGCTTAAAAAAGCAAGACTTTAATAATATAAAAATATTTTCCCATCTACTTATTGTCAGATAGAAAAACAACTATTCTACAGTGTGAATACTACATTTTATTGTTAGGTACCCTCGAGTCACTTCTGACCCATAACAAGTTATGTACCACAGAACGAAACATTGATGGATTCTCTGGCATCCTCACAATCTTTGCTGTCTCAACCACTGTTGCAACCAGTGTGTCAATCCACATCTCTGGGGATCTTCCTCTTTTTCACTTACCCTCTATTTTACCAAAAATGATGTCCTTCTCCAGGGTCTAGTCATGTCCATAGTACATGAGACGAAGTAAGGGACATTCCTGCTGCACGTCTTCCAAGACAGA
>NW_006922347.1:221520-271637 GCF_000298275.1 Orycteropus afer afer
TGATCTTCCTTATTGGTCCAGTTATAAGGACTTTTGTTTTTTCTTTATGTTGCAGTGTAATCCATACTGAAGGCTGTAGCCTTTGATCTTCATCAGTAAGTGCTTCAAGTCCTCTTCACTTTCAGCAAGCAAGGTTCTACATTTGCGTATTGTATGTTGTTAATGAGTCTCCTCCAATTCTAATGCTATATTCTTTTTCATATAATACAGCTTCTCAAATTATTTGTATACAGAGTAGATAATAGTGCATAGGGATGCAGAATTACTTATAGGTTTGAGAGGATCAAATGCATATATTTCAGACTAGTTGATTTTGGAATCTCATAGATCTTTTGGTGTTTTTATCAGCTGCCATTAGGATTAAAAAAAAATCATTTAATGTAACTCAAGGAAAATAACTAATAAGTAATGATTATTGAAAAGCTTACAACTGGAAAACAAAAACCGTGAAAGCAACAAATGCATGCATATTATTTTAGTTAGAAATTCTACACTATAAGCTCAATGAACACATGATTTCTCATTGCATATAATACTGAGGGTATCCGTACTTCTGATGAGTGCTCTGTAGTTGTTTTAGTAAAGGAATCAATTAATTATATTAATTATATATGAAATCAACTGCCAATATTTTCTCTGTATATATAAGTAACCAAATAAAAGCTTAGAGCATTTCAATTACTGCTGATTTTCTCCAACATTTTCAATTTTGATTAAATATATATTAGCCTAAAAAATTTCTTAAAAATAGATTGTGAGTAAAATGCAGAATTAAATAATCAAAGGTAAAATATTATCCTGAGACATTTTATATAAATGATTATTCCGAGGTGGGTGTAAAATATGTATTCTGAAGTATTTTGAATAAAATTTGAAAAAATAAATCAAGCATGCTAAGTAACAAAAAAGAGATTTAACCATTTCTAATGAAAACAGATTCTGCATTTACACAATTCAAGAAAAACTATATTACAGTTAACTATTACATTAAATGAGGTAATCAGTTTCCCATTAAATTAAACTTAAATTGAACATTATAATAAGATAATACTTTGAAGTGTGGTTACAGAGATTTCTGTAATGAAATCCTATTATTGACATAACGTGAAGAGTCCTGTGCACAAAAGTCCTGACTCTTAAACAGCAGTGTGTAGAACATCTGATAAATAGACCTATCAGCAGTCTTTATAGGATAAGGAATCCATCTGGTTTTCAGGGAAGATTGTAATTTATTATGAGTTGTATTTTTTTTTTTTTTTCTTGCCATGTAGGAGGAAAAAAAAGAAAAGATTTAAACTGCTACATAACACGCTTTTGACATATACTCACTTCCTTTAAAAAATTGAGATAATAACCTGCAAACATTTCTAAAATTTAATATAATACAAGAACACATAATTTAGCTTTTAGTAGATACATAAACTTCATTGCACTAGCTTGTATATATTATAAGTATACTCTGAGTTGAAAAAAAAATACATGTGTGCTCATGTGTTTTCAAAACAAGTGGAACACTTATGATCAGATATGATTGTGTTTAATTTATATTGCATATTCTGGTTACATGAGTGTGACAAGTGATCTCTTGGGAACCAGAACTGAAGAAGGCTAAATAAATGCTGAACTACTTTTAAAGATTTAAATGTGGTATAACCGAATTTCTTAAAACAGTAACTTTAATACAAGCAATACTTTTCTCAAAGTATTTAGCTAGATATGAGAATAAATGCTTAATCAGTAGTTATCTAAAACTCAGTAGTTTTTATTTATGAAAATATTGGAAAGATAATAAATATATAAAATAAAAAAATAATATTTTGCAATATCAGTTCTGGCTCTAATATAGTAGCTTGCACCAAACCAGAGCTCCTACTGAAAACAACTAGAAAAGTTGGGTGAAATGTAAAAGATATATACTAAATGTCACCAAAGATCTGCCAAGGTAGGCAGAAATTCATGGGCAGAGATCCTGGAGAGAAGGGAACTGTTGAGAAATGAGCCTTTATTCTAAATTGTTTCTTTCTCCTTTGGGAGATTTGTTGATTCTTAGAGCTGAGCTATAGGACAATTGCAAAGGGAAAGAGAAAGCACTGGAGTTTTTAATAATCTCTTGAGGATAAGCAGACAAAAAATGCTGCCAGAACTTGAGAGTCCATGATACCAGAGAGAAGAGAAGTACTGAGAAATGAGTATGAAGGTCAGTTTTCCTTCCAAGCATTTGGTAAATTCATAAGCAGTATAGGATATTAGAGTAAGAAGCCAATTAAAAAGTCACTGAAATACTTCAAACTATCACTTCCACTTCCATTATATTGGCTAATAAAGTTCCATGACCAATTTGATTTCAATGGGAGACAATGAACGGAAATTTATTTAGAAGAAAGTACCAATGAACAAATAAAAGAGAACAGATCAGACACAGTGAAAAGACTTCCAGAGAATCAATTGCAGTCTCAGAAGGTGAAGAGAGGGATTTGGGAAGAAGCTATTTAATTAAGTAACCCATATTAGGAACTTGATGTATAGATTTATCATGTATAAATATTTTATAGCAGTATTATTTGTTAAGAGTAAAACATTTGTAAACATTTCAAATTTAAATCAAGAATAACACAGACATATAAATTATGTTACATACATTCAGAATACCATAAAATAAAATAAAATAAATCAACTACTGCTGCATACAGCATCATGGATGAATTCCTGAAACATAACATTGATTGTAAGTAAGCAAATATAAAATGATACATACTTTATGATCAGTGTATATATTATTAAAAAGCAGGGAAAGCTAAGCTATGTTGTTGAGGTTTGAAGTCAGAAAGGTGATTACTTTTCGGAATAAGAAAGCTGATAGTTTTGGGGAGAAATATTATGGAGTGTTCTTTAGTATTGACAAAATTCCAGTTCTTTACCTGGTGGTAGTTACACAAGTATTCTTATTTTATAAAAATTAATTAAGCTACCTATTCATAATATGTATAATTCGCATATGTGTACATAATTAAGGAGCTCTGTTGGTGCAGTACTGCTAACCAGAAGGCTGGCAGTTCGAATCCATCAGCCACTCCTTGGAAAGAATATTGGGCAATCTACTTCCATAGAGATACCACCACGGAGACCCAAGGAGGGGTCTCTATGAGTCAGGATCGACTCCATGTTAGTGAGTTTTTTGTTGTTGTTGTTGCTGTTGTTGTTTGGTTGGTGGTGCAGTGCCTAAGTCATTTGACTGCTAGCCAGAAGGTTGGCAGTTCAAACCCACCAACCATTCCAGGGAAGGAAGACTGGGAAATCTACTTCCATAAAGATTTACTGGCAGGGAAACCCAAAGGGGGTCACTGTGAGTCAGAATGGACTAAAAAGACAGTGAGTTTGATTTAGTTTTATGTAATATGTGAAAAAGGGGAAGACCTCAACAAGATGAAATGACCCAATGGCTACAAAGATTGGCTCAAATATAGGAAAGATTGTGAGGATAGCCCACAACCAGGCAGTGTTTCGTTTTATTGTACATAGGGACTTTATGCATCACAGACAACTTGATGACAACAACAACAAAAACATGTACTATTTGTCTGTATATGTACACACATATAATATGCTTATCTGTGTGTATGTGTGTAGATATAAATATAAGTATTCTTCAAAATGATTAAAAACAATATGAAAATAAAAATAAATATTTTGATGACATTAGAGCTAATCATATAAATATGAAGGTCAAAAGTGTTTATTATAAGTACTTTAACACTTAGAAGTGCCTGGCATGCAAAGTGAAGTTGTTGTTGTTAGGTGCCACTGAGATGGCTCTGACTCATGGCAACCCTATGCACAACAGAATGAAACAGTGACCAGTCCTGCACCAGCCTCCCGATCCTTGCTATACCTGAGCACATCATTGCAGCCACTATGTTAATCCATTTTGTTACATAATATGACCCTCCACTTTACCAAGTACTACATCCTTTTCAAGGGAATTGTCCCTTCTGACAATATGACCGATGTAGGTGAGATGAAGTCTGACCATTCTCACTATTAAAGAGCATTCTAGCTGCACTTCTTCCAGGACAAATTTGTTAGTTCTTCTGGCAAGTCATGGTATTTTCAATATTCTTCTCCAACACCACAGCTCAAAAGCATCAACTCTTCTTTGTTCTTCCTTATTTATTCATTGTCCAGCTGTCACATGCATATTGAAAATACCATGGCTTGGGTTGGGTGCACCTTAGTCTTCAAAGAGACATCTTTGCTCCTCAGCACTTTTAGAGAGGTCTTTTGCAGCAGTGGTATTTCTTGGTATTTCTCAAGTTGAAAGAAATGAAGCCTCGAGTTATAATACTTTTCATTCTTTCTGGTATGGTATAGTATAGTTTATGGTATTTCAGTATTCTCTTCCAACATTATAATTCGAAGGCATCAATTCTTCTTTGGTCTTCCTTATTCACTGTCTAGCTTTCACATGCATATGAGACCATTGAAAATACCATGTCTTAGGTCAAGAGCAGGAGCTCTGGTAGCATAGTGGCTAAAGCACTTGACTGCTCACCAGAAGGCTGGCGGTTCAAACCCACCAGCCACTCCTTGGAAGGAAGGTTGGGCAATCCTACTTCTGTAGCGATACTGCCTCGGAAACCCAAGGAGGGGTCGTTATGAGTCGGGGTCGACTCGACAGCACATAACAACAACAACAACAACAACAGGTCAAGAGCACCTTGCTCGTCAAAAAATTAAATGATGCATGAAGTATCAAAAGAAGATGGATGGAATATACAGAGGCACTGTACCAAAAAGAATTACTCACTGTTCAACCATTTCAGGGGTAGTATATGATCAAGAACTGATGGTATTGATGGAGAAGTCCAAGTTTCACTGAGGAAATTGACAGGAAACAAGGATCTAGGAATTGAAATACTCATTGAGGTGTAAACTGCAGGCACCTATTCATTTACGCCAAGAAATTGGAAGACAGCTACCTTGCCAATTCACTAGAGATATCAATATTTGTGTCCAGTCCAAAGATAGGTGATCCAACAGAATGTGAAAAGTATTGAACAATATCATTAGTATCATGCACAAGTAAAATTTTTTTTTTTAAGATAATTCAAAAATGGTTACAGAAGTATATTGACAGGGAACTGCCAGAAATTCAAGTTGGATTCAGAAAAGGACATGGAATGAAGGATATCATTACTTGATTGAAAACAAAGAACACTGGAAAGATGTTTAGTTGTGTTTTATTGACTATGCAAAAGAATTTGGCTATGTGAATCATAGCAAATTATGGATACAATTATGAAGAACAAGAATTACAGAAAACTTAATTGTGCTCTTGAAGAACTTATACGTAAACCAAGAGGCTGTTGTTCAAACAGAACAAGGGAATACTGCATAGTTTAAAATCAGGGTATGCATCAGCATTGTTTCCTTTCACTATAATTATTCAATCTATAGGCAGAGAAAATAATCTGAGTAGGTAGACTAAATGAAAAGCATGGCATCAGGATAGGAGGAAGACTCATTAACAACCCGTGATATGTAGACAACACAACCTTGCTTGCTGAAAGTGGAGATGACTTGAATCATTTACTGATGAAGATCAAAGACTATATAGTCTTCATGATGGATTACACCTCAACAAAAAAAAAAAAGCCCTCACAGCTGGACCATTAAGCAACTTCATGAAAAATGGAATAAAGATTGAAAGTGTCAGGGATTTTGTATTTATTTGTATTCAAAATCACCACTCATGGAAGCAGCATTCAAGAAATAAGATGTCCTATTTTACTGGGCAAATGTGCTGAAAAAGACCTCTTTAATTTTGTTAAGGAGTGAGAGACTTCTAGTAACATGGTGGAATAGGCAGACAAGCTACCGAGATCATCTTCAACAAAGAAAAGAGAAACCAATTGACAGAGACACAGAAGATAATCTTGGAGCCCCGAGCTTTGAAAAAAAGTATACAAAAGTGGATTAAGCACCAGCTAGTGGAAAAATCTGAATGAAAACTGTGAGTACAGAGATGGTCAGAGCAGCAGACTGTCAGCTACTCTGATGAAACCAACAGCCAGCCTATTTCCAAGTGGTGTTGAGATCTGAGAATTGACTTGAAGATCAGCTGTGGTCACCAAGAACTGCAGGACGACTGGGCTGGTGGCCTATGACTAATAAAGGATACAGCAAGGAGGGAGACAACCTGAGCTATGGACTTTTGGCTGTCCAGAGTGTGCAGCTGTTTTGAATGTTTGCAAGTGGTAGCCATATTGGATTTTAAAGTTACAGCATTTTCATTCAGATTCCAGGGACCTAATAATAGGCTCCATTTGCCAAGAATGGCATGGGCATACTGGAGGCTGACCATGGGAAAGGAGACAGGTGGTGAGTGTATAAGTGCTGTCAACTAGCAAATAGAGGAGCACAGTACCCTACTTACATAGATAACATACAAACAAAGCAAAGAAAATGAAAATCGTGGACAAGTCACTCCAACATACAATTACTAATTAAATATAAACACAAAAACATCACAATGCCTTGGAGACAACAGAGCATCACAGTCTACACAAAGAACCAAGAGAAAGCAGGAGAAACAAGGGACCAGCTTACAGACACAAACACATCCTTGAGGAAGAAGCAGCATTGGAACTCCCTGATAAGGAATTCAAAAGAATTGTATTTAGATACTTTCAAGAGACTGAGACACAGATCAAGGAAAATACTGACAAAATTGAGGAAAATACAGACAAAACTCTAGAACAATGTCAAAAGACAATACAAGAACAAAATGACAAAATAAATGAAAAATTAGAAATGATACAAAACCTACAGATAGAAATCCAGAAGATTAATACTAAATTTTCAGAAATAGATAACACATTGAGCAGGCAAAGGAGTAGAAGTGAATCAATGGAAAATAGAATTAGTGAGATTGAAGACAAATACCTCAATACTTCTTTGGAAAGGGAACAATCAGAAAAAATATCAAAACAAAATGAATAAAGCCTAAGGTTCATGTGAGATACCATCAAAAGAAATAACCTACATGTAATTAGAATTCCAGAACAGGAAGAGAAAAAGAAAATCACTGAGAAAATTGTCCAAGATTTGTCAGAAGAGAATTTCTCTGGTATGATGAAAGATGAGAATATATCCATTCAAGACATTCAATGAAACCCAAAAAAGATACACCCCAAACAAAAATCACCAAGACAGATCGTCAAACTCACCAAAACCAAAGACAAAGAAAGAATCCTGAAAGCAGCACAAGAAAAATGAAAAGTTACTTACATGGGACAACCAATGAGACTAAGCTCGGATTCCTCAGTAGAAACCATACAGGTGAGAAGGCAATGGAATGGTATATATAAAACCTTGAAAGAAAAAAATTTCCAATCAAGGATTACATACCTGGCAAAAGTATCCCTCATGTATTATGGTGAAATTAGGAGATTTCCATAGAAGCAGAAATTAATGGAATTTGCTAAAACCAGACCAACCTTACAAGACATGATAAAGGGAGTCCTTTGAACAGAGAACCAACAACATCAAACGGCAACTGACCATTAACACACATGATGACATTACCCAGAAACCAACCCAGTTATGGAAGTATCCAAAGTAAAAAAGCTTACAAGATTGTAAACAGGGAACCAGAGACCTCAATTGACAAATAAGGACAACCACAAACCAAAAAGTGGGAAAAAAGGTGTAGTTACTTTCATTTAGAACTTCTAAATGATAGGGAAATCAAGACAACCGAAAGATAGAATGGACTATTCTAAACTTAGGAAGAAAATTGTAAATCACAAGGAAACCTCAAAGAAAAAAAATGATAAACCTTCACAAGAAAACAAAAATGAGGACCAGCAGAAATATTTAGCAAATACTAAAACAATTGCAATGAAAGAACTGATAACAAAATTCATAAACAAAACGAGCTGAGCACAGATAATTATATGCAACAAAGAAACCTGGACCACCACGAAAAAGCACATAACAAAATGACAGCAAACAATTCGTACTTGTCAATAATTACATATCTGACAAGGAACTTATCTTTAAAATTTATAGAAAACTCCAACACCTCGACAACAAAAAGATTAACAATCCAATTAAAAAATTGGCAGAATACATGAATAGACACTTCACCAAAGAGGATATACAGGTGGCCAGAAAATACATGAAGAAATGCTCACAATCATTAGCCATCAGAGAGATGCAAATCAAAACAACAATGTGATATCATCTCATTCCGGCACTGATGGCAAAGTTCAACAAGACAGAAAATAACAAATGCTGGTAAGGATGTGGAGAGCTTAGGACTCTCATACTCTGCTGGTGGGATTGTCAAATGATAAAACCATTGTGCAAAACAGCACAGTGATGCCTTAAGAAACTGGAATTAGAAATTCCATTTGACCTAAGAAGTCCCATTACTAGGTATATATCTTAAAAAAGTGAGTGCTAGGACAAGAACAGATATATCCACATCCATGTTCATTGCAGTACTATTTACAATAATAAAAAGATGGAAACAACCTACATGCCCATCAACAGAATAATGTTGCTCTCATTACCTAGTGACTCTCTGACAAGAATATAACACAAATGGGGTTGTTTCAACAAACAGGAGTTAATTCTCTTACAATTTGGAGGCTTTAAGTCCAAGTTCAAAGTGCCAGGCTCTAGGGGCTGAGTGAAAGCCCCTCAACCTTGGCTTCAGCTCTGTCTCCTGCTCTCAGCCCAATGAAACTGGAGGCTTCTCTTCACTCAGCTGCTGGCTACTGAGGCTCACAAGCCCAAGATTGACAAGTAAAAAGGCACAGTCCCTCTGTTACCAAACCACATGGCAGACCATTGATTCAAGTCCATTGAAATTCCCAAGGCTGGCAGAGCATGGCAGGCTACTGAACAATGACACAACTACACACAGTGTTCAAGCATGTCATAAGCTAGAGACCATCCCCAAAGCTGTTTCTTATATACAGGAAGCAGACCACAAACACAAGGCAGCTACAACAAACGTATAACCAAATTATGATACAATGGAATACTGTGCAACACTAAAGAATAATGTGAAATCTGCAAAACACTGTATAACATGGATGAACTTGGAGGACATTATGTTGAGTGAAATAAGTCAATCACAGAAGGACAAAGATAGCATTAGTTTGTTATTGTAAAAAGTCAAGGAAAGGTTTATATATGAAAGGAAACTTTCTTTGTTGGTTACCGGGGTGGGAGGGGAGGGGAGGGAACACTGAAAAAAAAAAATTAACCCATGTCACTTTAGTTTTGTGTATTTCACTGTATATAAATAATATTTCATTAAAATATATGAAAAAAAATTGTTAAGGAGCACAGATGTGTCTTTGAAGAGCAAGGTGCACCTGACCCAAAGCATGCTATTTTCAATGGTCTCACATGCATGTAAAAGCTAGACAATGAATAAGGAAGACCAAAGAAGAATTAATGTCTTTGAATTAGTGTTGGAGGAAAATACTGAAAATACTATAGACTGCCAGAAAGAATGAACAAATCTGTTCTGGAATAAGTGCAGCTAGAATTCTCCTTAGAAGCAAGACTGGCCAGACTTTGTTTCACCTACTTTGGTCATGTTGTCAGAAAGAACCATTCCCCGGAGAAGGATATCGTGCTTGGTAAAGGAGAGGGTCAGAGGAAAAGGAGAACACCTTTAATGAGATGGATTGACACAGTGGCTACGAGGATGGGCTCAAGTACTGTGAAGCTTGTGAGGATGGCCCTGGACTGGGTAGTGTTTCATTTTGTTGTGCATAGTGTCATTATGAGTTGGAGCTAATACAGTAGCACTTAACAACAACAATAACAATGAAGGCCAGTTAATACACCTACTACTCAAATTTACTCACCAACCACTAATGCCAAAGATGAAGTAATTAAAGATTTCTACCGACTTTTACAGTCTGAAATTGATCAAACATGAATAGAAATGCATTGATAATTAGCGGTGATTGGAATATGCTTGTTGTAAACAAACCAAAAACCAAACAAAACCCACTGACATGGAGTCGTATCCGACCCATCGGGACCTTTCCTTGAGTTTCTGAGGCAGTACCACTACAGAAGTAGATTGCCCAACATTCCTTCTGAGGAGTGGCTGGTGGGTTTGAACTGCCAGCCTTCTGGTTAATAGTCAAATGCTTTAAGCACTACACCACCAGAGCTCCCAGTTGTAAACAAAGAAGGACTTATAGCTGAAAAATATATCCTTAGTTGTAGAAATGATGCCAGAGATAGCATGACAAAATCTTGCAAGATCCAGCTTAATAACATCAGTCAGAACAAGGTCAGGGGTAGACTACAAAACAGATCATCAATTACTCTTATATAAGTTCACATTGTAGATGAAGAAAAGTAATCAAGTCCAAGTGAGCCAGAGTAGAATCTTGAGTATATTCCACTTGAATTTAGAAAAATCTTGAGAATAGATGTGATGCATTGAACATTAATGACCAAAGAACAGATGAGTTGTTGGATGACATCAAGGTCATTATACAAGAAGAAAGCAAAAAAAAAAAAAAAAAAAATTAAAAACAAAAACTAAAGAAGAGACCAAAATAGACATCATAGGAGAGTCTCAAATGTGTTCTTGAACATAAGATAACTAAAGATAATGGAAAAATGCTGAAGTAAAAGAACTGAAGAGAAGATTTCAAAGTGTGGCTCTAAAAGACAAACAAAAGCATTATAATGAGATGTGCAAAGACCTGGAGTTAGAAAACCAAAAAGGAAGAAAATTCTGGGCATTTCACAAGCTGAAGAAAATATTCAAGGCTCCAGGTGCAATATAGAAGGATTCTAAGGGAAAAATACAAAATGACAGAGGAAGCATCAAAAGAAGACAGAAGGGATATACAGGTTACTGCACAAAAAAGACTTGGTGGATGTTAAGCATTTCAGAAAGTAGTATGTGATCAAGAATTGATGGTATGAGAGAAGAAATACTGAAGGCATTCGTGAAAAACAAAGCTCTAGGAATTGACAGAATTGCAATATTGATGTTTCAATAAATAGATGTAACAGTGGAATTGCCCGCATATGCCAAGAAATTTGAAAGGCAGCTACCTGATCAACCAGTTGGAAATTATCTATATGTATGCACATTAGAAAGAAAAGTGATTCAACAGAATGTGAAAATTATCAGACAATATCATTGATATCATCAGCAAGTAATGTTTCGGTGAAAATTATTTTAAAATGGTTGCAACAGAACATAGAAAGAAAACTGCCAGCAATTCAAGTTTGATGCAGAAGAGGATGTGGAATGAGAGATATCATCGCTGATGCCAGACGGAATTTGGTTGAAAGCAGGGAGTACCCAAAAGATGTTTAGGTATGTTTTTACTACCCAAAAGTATTAGATTGTGTGGATCATAAAAACTTATGGATATCATTGCAAATAATAGGAATTCCAGAACTCTTAACTGTGCTCATGTGGAATCTGTCCTTAGATGGAGAGATCGTCATTTGAAAAGAACAAATGTTTGTTTGGTTTTCTAGCTCCAGGTCTTTGCACATTTCATTAGAATGCTTTTGTTTGCCTTTTAGAGCCACACTTTAAAATCTTCAGTTATTTTACTTCATCATTTTTCCATTTGCTTTAGCTGTCCTATGTTCAAGAGCACATTTGAGACTCTCCTGTGATATCTATTTTGGTCTCTTACTCAGATAAGGAATTAGTCAGTGTTGTATTCTTTCTTCGTACTTATTCAATCTGTATGCTGAGCAAATAACCTAAGAACCTGGGCTATGTGAAGCAAAAAGTAACATCAGGATTGGAGAAAGACTCAATAAAAACTTGGGATATGCAGATGACACAATCTCTTTGCTGAAAGTGAAGAGAACTTGAAGCATTTATTAAAAAGTTCAAAGATTACAGCCTTCAGTATGGCTTACACATCAACATAGATAACACACACATGTAAATCCTCACAAATGAACAAGCAAGAAAAATTAGGATAAGTAGAGAAAATATTGACATTATCAAGGATTTCAGTTTGATTTGGATCCATAATTAATATCTGTGGAAGCAGCAGTGAAGAAATCAGATGATATCCTGGTTTGGACAAAGGAGCTACAAAGGACCTCTTTATAATGTTAAAAATCAAAGATGTCATCTTGAGGATAAAGGTGTACCTGACCCAAGCCATAGTATTTTCAATAGTCTTGTAAGGATGAAAAACCTAAAAAATTAATATTGAAGACTGAAGAAGAATTGATGTCTTTGAATTATGGCAGTGATGAAGAATATTGAATATGCCACATATTGCCAGAAGAACAAACATATCTATCTTGGGAAAATTCATTCAGAATGCTCCTTACAAGGCTTCCTTTCATGTACCTTGGGCATATTATCAGGAGTGACCAGTCCTGGGAGAAAGTCATCATTCTTGATGAAGTGGAGGGCCCAAGAAAAAGAGGAAGACCCTCAGTGAGATGGATTAACATAGTGGCTACCAAAATGAACTGAAACGTAATAATGACTGCGACAATGGTGCAGCATCAGGTAGTGTTTTGTTCTGTTGCACATGGAGTCATTATGTGTCAGAACCAATTCCATAGCACCTGACAAAAGCAACAATATGTTAAGTAAAATATTCTCCCAAATGTACTAAATGTATTATATTTAGTATTAAGTAATTTTAAAAGTTGTTTTTTTTTTCCTACTTTGGAATACATTTTAAACTATATTACAAACAAACATGTCTAGTCATTCTTGGTCAACTAACATGTTTCTTTAATTTTCTTAACATTTTTTCTGACTTTTAATCAACAAACTTTTAGCTAAAACAAGTGATTTATATCCACATAAAATTCAACTTTTGTAATCTCTCTCTACTGGAAAAATTTTGATCCTAGATATATTTGTGAATTATCTCCGTTTTCATTTTCTTTGTTTGTATACTTGGAGAAAGTAGGAAAAGCTTGCTTTCCATGATCAAAGTGAAAAAAATCTATAAAAATGAAGGAGAAAAAAATATGAAAATTCAAGGACCTGGTGAATGTCTTGCTGTGTTCACTTAAGTCTGGCATTTTAATACACTGTGTGCTCAAATGGTATTTTGATGACTGGAGAATATCCAAGGAGATTGAAGTAGTTTTCCTATGTAAAACATAGATGCACAATGAGTTTTATGCACCTTGGCACATTGTAATTTGTATGTGATAGATCAGCATTATCACCAGCATTTCAAAATGATCATATGCAATAAATAGTTTGTGTATTGGTGTGTGTATGTATGGGAGGAGATGATTGTGGTAACTGTAGTGGAGATTGAAGGAATGAAATCGAGAAGCAAGATATATAAGAAATATACATAAGAAAGCATGTCATAATCAATATCACATCATGTCCAATATTTGAAATACATTTAATACTTTACTAAAAGATTAACATACAGTTTTAGAACATAAATATCTTTTCTATTTCATATATATTTGTGTATATATCTATATAGATAGATAGATAGATAGATAGATAGATAGATAGATAGATAGATAGATAGATATACATATATGAACACCCATACACACAGAAAAAGTGAGAGAAAGAGAGAGAGAACCTTAAAGGTACAGTGGTCAGGCACTCAGATGGTAACAAAATGGTTAATGGTTGCAAAAAGGTTAATGATTGGAATCCGTCAGCTGCTCCATTAGAGAAAGATGGGGCAATCTGCTTCCATAAAGATTACAGCTTTGGAAACCATATGGGGCAGTTCTACTCTGTCTTATATGGTGGCTATGAGCCAGGATCAACTCGACAACAACGTGTTTGGTTTTTTGTGATATGTGTATGTGTGTGTGTGTGTGTGTGTATGTCTATATATATAGAGAGAGATAGATATCTACTTTCATAGAGATATCACCTTGGAAACCCAAGAAGGGATCGCTATGAGATGGGACCAACTCAATGGCAGCGAGTTTGGTTTTTTTTGGTGTTACATAAAAAACAAACAAACAAAATCACACACAAACAATTCTATCTATCTATCTATCTATCTGTCTGTCTATCTATCTATCTATCTGTCTATCTATCAAGAGGGATGTGTATATAGTCATATATAGATAAATGTGAGTGCTACATACTACTGTTTTAGAATTGATTGAGAATATTAGAATATAACTGACATATGTTGACCTTAAAGTCCCTGGTTGGCACAAAGTTTTTGGCTCATCTACTAATCTAATGTAGGAAGGAAGATTGGGCAATCTACTTCCTGAGAGATACTGCCTAGGAAACACAAGGAAGGGTAGCTATGAGCTGGAGATGACTCAACGGTACATAACAACAACAACAACACTAATCTAATGCTTGGTGATTCAACACATACAGTGGCATCAAGGAAAAAAAAAGGTCTGGCAATTTGCTTCTGTAATAGTTAAGAACCCATTTGAAGCAGTGCTACTCTGTGACACATGGGCTTATTTTCTTTTTATTTACTTATTTATTTTAATGTTGATCGTAGGTCTTAGTTCCTGGACTATGTTTCAGGGGCATTTTTGGTCTTTTCCCTAATGCTTTCCATAATTAACAAACTGAAAAGGCGTAGGTGTGATTTCCTCAGGAAAAATAATTAGGTTTTTTTTTTTTTTTAGTGATCTGTTAGAGTAATGGAGATATACATTTGTTGATCCTGTTGTTGGTTATGATGTTGAGTCCATATTATTAAATTTAAGGATTATAGTCCTTTAAAGGAAAGAGTCTGAGGTTCTCAAATAAATTATTAATTACATCCTTTAGATATTTCTCTAATGAGTTTTTTTTTTTTTCAGTCTCCAATTGATTTATAGTCCAGAATTAATCTGTAACCCCCTAGAAGTAATATGTATTGGTAGTATAAGATGTAACAGCTGACATCATAAACATATATATGAGATACATAAATTATGAAGAGAACATATAAAATTTCAAATAATATCACACAAATTTTTAGAGCGATTTGTTGAAGGTACTTAATAACTTTAATAAATGGCAATAATATTGCAACTATTACAGTGAAACAGCTTATGTTTAAAATTTTAACCTTTGCTATATCTTCCACAACATGCTTTAGTGATATTTTATTGTTCAGATTTCCTAGAGTTGACTTTATTTCATACTCAGATTTTTAGAGATTTAAAACAACAAAATGACTTAATGGAACATTATTTTTATCCCCTCAGAACTGAATAAGAATAAAAACTTGAAATCACTGTTAACCTAGACCAAAGGACTCTACTATCTTAGTTTCCATCTTATAGGACTTGAATATGTCAACAATTTATTTCTTCCTTCTCTGTGCATATGAATAATAAGAACAATTTCATTCATTTTTTTCCCCCACCTAATGAGAAGTAACATAGAAACATTTAGAAACAGTGTTTTTGTTGCTGAGGTCTTTATTTAACCATACATTCATCTTTTTTTTATGGTTTCTTAAGATTTTATTGTTTGTCACCCAGTGGGTCTAAAATACAAAAATATTCTATCTATCTATCTATGTACCAATATATAGATCACAGAAAAAATTTTGCACTGGAAAGAAGAAAACCTGTGAACCAGCAGACAAAGCTGTCTTTTGCCGATCTCAAAAATACAGGTGAATATACACATTGAAGTAAGACGAGAATGAAGCAGAGAAGGGAGAGGGTGGATTGAGGAGCATGTTCATTAAGAATGGTAAATAGAATTATTTATTAAGATCAGAAAATCAGTCTGGGACAAGACCTTTGAATTCTATGTTTCTGTACTGATGTTAAGGAATCTTGGTGGTGTAGTGGTTAAGTGCTCAAACCAAAAGTTTGGCTGTTTGAACTCACCAGCTGTTCTGTGGAAAATAGATATGGCTGCCTACTTTCATAAAGATTACAGCCTTGAAAACCCTATGAGGCAGTTTTATTCTGTCATAGGGTTATTATGAGTTGGAATTGACTCTGGCAAGAGGGGTTTTCACTGATGTTTTCCATTTATGGAATTACACTCACTGCTCACTCATATGGCTATGATCCAAATACCAGGTTGTTATGCAAAATCAGCATTATATGAAAGTTGAGGACAGTACCCCATCTCCCATACTGGTATCCTTTCCCCTCAGTGCCCCCATCACTCATTACCCATTGGCACCCCAGCATATCTTGTGATTAGCATGGTCTAGCAGCCCACGCCTTCCCCACCATACTTTCCTAACATTGCAGAGCTCACAGTGATTGTTGTTGTTGGTGGTAAAGGTTGGATGTTGCCACCCATTGACCTCTGCTTTCCCCTGCCTGTGGCCTCCCACCACCTGCCACTTCCCACCACACACTGCTTCCCATTGTCCACCACCTGCCACCACCCACACTGGACAGGGACCCTGCTTGTCCTCCATTTGTCCTGACCCCACAGCCCCATATGGCTAACTTCCCTCTTCCTACTTCCCCCAACTGATGTCCTCAGCACCTTCTGGCCCTTGTCCAGCCCCCTCATACTTGCCAGTGACCTTGTTTCCTCCCCCTATTACCTCATACACCTTGAGGCCAGACCAAAACATAGTAGCTGGACAGGAGATGGTGTACCACAGCAAGTCAGACACTGTCTCCCAGGTAGCCCAGTCATAGCTGAGACTTCCAGTGTATCATTTAGGGTCACCCATGAAGGCACCTGGATCCAGCCGCAGATGGTATCCAGACCATTGGAAGTGCTTCTTGAGATTTTTTCAAAGTTATTGAGATGGAAATTGTTGGATAATGAGATCATTAATAAGTGAAGAGCAAGTGTACATATGTCTGTTGACCATGAATGAAGTCCTAAAGGCGCAGGCCTCCAATGAATACCATTTGTGTCACAAAATGTTACAGCCCCAATAACTCACTTAAACTGCTCTGAATTCACTATTCCTCAACAAACTAAGTCTATTGAATAAATCCTTGAGCTGATCTGGAGAAGTCTTCTTGTCCAGTGCTTCAGTTTCCTATCTTGTCCAATAAAGACTATGTATTTTCCAGACATTGGGGTTTTCTTTCCCAAAATACAAAGAAATATCAAAACTATCCTTGACTAACTCTCTGTCATGATCTCTGATACTTAAAACTATTCTAGCACAAACATGTGCTAGAATACGTAGTTATATAAAGTAAGGGAGATGCCACTTCATAACCTTACAACAGCAGAAAGCTGAACAAATTGAAAATCAACATTTTTCTTTAAATATCAAAGAAGTGAAATTACTGGACAAATCACCATCTTTAAACTTGGAGAGACAAATTCATCCAGAGAGGCAGAGCCAAGAAGCCCTTACCTGGAGCAGAAGATGCCAGAACCATAACTTGATAGAAACACTTTAATTGTAGTGTTGATGAATTTCTGAGTCTTGAGGGTGGACTAGATTGAGAAAGAGAAATTGCTAGAGCTGTACCCTGGGAAGATCACATAGTTTTGTGGACTTTATCTCCAGCAACCTCACCAGATCTTCACAGTGAAGATACAAGAAAGACCTGGTCCTTGGTATGATAGAGGGAGAGAAAGAGTAATCCTCCCAAAATACATCCCAAGCCATCTCCATAACAAAGTTCCATGGTCTGGGATATAAAACTTTGATATAGCCTTGTCCAAGAGGAACACTTGTCCACTCCAGCCTTCCTGTCACAGCTAAGGGTGACAACCATAGCCAATATTGATCAGAGCTTCAAGAACTGAAAATGCAACAGCCAGGGAAGGTGGTAGAGAATTAAGAGAACAAAGCTATAACTCGAGAATAAATATCACATGTGCATAAATACCACATTCCTTAGACATAGGTCCACTGTGATGTAGTTGGAAGAATACAGGTTGATCTTTTTCTCCCTTACCTAACCATCACACCAACAGTCCTCTAGAACAATAACCATGAAATAAGGCTAAAAGAGCCCCAAAACTCTCTGAGAGGAGTACTTAAAGAAGCCCAAAGTTAAGAGAGGAGACTTGAATTTCTCCTCAACATAAGTATGTATCCTTAAATTCTTTTTCATGAAGTTCCTGATATTTTGTTCCTTAGATATTAAATATAGTTATTAACAGAAAAATCAATTGACAATTTCCTTGCATTGAAATTTACTAGGAATAGAAAAGCTTGTTACATTGACATATATGTGACCAGTATTAAAAAAAATAATAATTAAAAAAACCTTTTTTCGAAAGCCAAAATATTGAAATAAACATGTTCATTATATTCCTGAGATGCCTGAGAGAAAAGTAAGTAACTAAAAAAGGTCAGCTGTGGGAAAGCAGCCATCAAACACCCCAGTGCAGTGAATTATAACGTCTGCCTGCTGTAGATGCAGCGGATGCCGTCTTCAATATCTGAAAACATGTGCCGTGAAGTTTTCAATTACTCTCAGGAAACTGAACATGCATCTAAAAAAAAATATTTGACAAGTCTGGCTGAAAAATGTGGCTCTGCAGAAGGAAAAGCCATTGGATCATAGGAGAATGAATGAAAGAAAAACAAAAGCAGGGGGTTCTGTTCCTCACACCTAACAAAGTAAATATTCATGCTACCAGGTTCCCTAGGAGATATAACTCTTGAAGGTTGTATCATGGCATCAAACGACATATAATACCAGAAGAAGAAAGTAATATTCACTATCTTAAATGAGGAATAAAGAAAGATAATGATACACATTTCAATTCACAATTATAACACAGGTATGATTTCTTCTGTATCAAAATACACGGTGACAGATTTCAAAAAGCCAATATTATAGGAGACATGTGGAGACATAGACATATTACTTGGACAAAGAATAAGGAAGGAGAGAGGAATCTAACTAAAATTATCAATGAATTAGACCTGAATTCTCTTAAATCTCTTTTTAATATGGTTTCTACTACTATATCTTCTCAAAACCAACCACATTTCCAATCTGAACTTCTTTTTTTTTTCTCTCTATGTTCTCTATGCAAAAATTCAAAGGTAAAATAATCAGTTAAAAGAAATGTTTCTTTTCCTCTTGGGGATACAGCATGAATTTTATAGCATTTCCACAACCTTTGTGTGAAATAGGAAATTTAATGTTACTAAGCAGTCAGATCTCAATTGGCATACTAATAAGACTGGAAAATATCCCAAAGAGATGGGAGTAAAATGCAGCATGAAACAATGTGAAACAATAAGCAGGAGATAAAGGTATACACTGTGTTTCTGTGAATATCTCAAGAAATGTGCTTTAAAGTCATTTTTCAAAGAAAAATAGAATTTTCTACTTTTATCTCAATAAACACAATATATGTGTTTGGCAATGATTTCTTAGAAACGTTTGATAGAAATGTAGTTTGTACAACTCCAAAGAGTTGAAACAAAATGAATACTTACAATGTAATGTCCCAATAAAAATATTCAGGGATGTAAGGATGAGGGATGCGAATCACTACAGAAATAAGTTTATTTCCAACTTATATAAACTCTTTAACTAAAATGTTCATTTTTTGTTGGGAAAAGTATTAACAATTGCATATATTGCTTAATCACATAAGCAGTATTTTTAAAAGATTCCCTGTTTAGTAATAGTAAATATAATCCATTGCTTTATTGCATTCTTTATTCCAGGGTATACTCTGTTTATGCTAAACTAGAATTGCTCTACCCTTTGAAACATGATGTCTTTATATAAATACATAAAAACTGAATGCAAATAATAGACCACTTAACTATTGAAAAGCTATTTACGAAACTACTGCTGAAGTGGGGAAATGCACTTCCTTCCTCAGCACTTAAAGCTAGTAGCCAGAATCAACATAAATAACTGTTGCGTTAGTGAAATATTAATTATATTTTTATAAATGTTCCTTTCATTACACTAAAGAGGGAACGAAATATTTCTCTTTAGACTCGGCCAAGCAAAATATACTTTAGTCTTTGGTGACTTTTCTCCTTACTTAAAAGCATATATAATTTTCAACTTGAAGAAATGAAAAACATCTTAAATCTATCATTTTGTATTTTTCTGAGTACTATTTTTCTAACTACTAAATTTAAAAAGTGACATTTTCCTGGGGATTGTAAGAAAATGTCAAGTTTCTGAGCGTGTTAATATTATTGTATATTTTTAAAATTCAAGTTATTTTCAAACTCATGATTTGGATTGCTTTCCCATCAGCTGAAGGTAATAAACTAGAATCCTTACCTTTAATGAAATGAAGTAAAATAACAATGATGTGCTGTTTAATAATCCCAGGAACAAATTATATATTTGATCAAACATGAGCAATAGATAGGACATTCCTTTTCATTTATTCAAAGCAAATATGTTGATGTTAGATCCCATCAAGTTGGCTCCGACTCACAGTGACCCTATGTACAACAGAACAAAACACTCCCCGGTCCTGTGCCAGCCTCACAATCTTTGCTACACCTGAGCCACCATTGCAGCCACTGTGTCAATCCATCTCATTGAGGGCCTTCCCCTTTTTCATTGACCCTGCACTTTACCAAGCACAATATCCTCTTCAGGTTATGATCCGTCTGACAAGGTGACCAAAGTAGGTGCAAGGAAGTCTGGCCATTCTCCCTTCCAAGGAGTATTCCAGCTGCACTTCTTCCAGGAGAGAGCTGTACGTTCTTCTGGCAGTCCATGGTCCTATCAGTATTTGTCGACAATACCACAACTCAAAAGCATCAACTCTTCTTTGGTTTTCCTTGTTCATTGTCCAGCTCTCACATACATATGAAGCTATTGAAAATACCATGACTTGGGAGGGGCAAACCTTAGTTTTCAAAGAGATATCCTTGCTCTTCAGCACTTTAAAGAGGTCTTTTTGCAGCAGATTGCCCAGTGCAATACATTATCTGATGTCTTGAATGCTGCTTCCATTGGTGTTGATTGTGGAACCAAACGATATGAAATCTTTGACAACTTCAATCTTTTCTCCAAGAGTGATGCCAGTTATTTGTCCAGTGATGAGGATTTTCATTTTCTTTATGTTGAGATGTAAGACGTACTGCACACTGCAGTCTTTAATCTTCACTTTTAAGAGCTTCAAGTCATCCTCACTTTCAGCAAGCAAACTTGTCATTCGCATATCTCAGGTTGTTAATGAGTCTTCCAATCTTCAATCCATGTTCTTCTTCATATAGTCCAGCTTTTCTGATTATTTGCTCAGCACACAGATTGAATAGTGGTGAAAAGATATAACCCTAATGCACTCCCTTCCTGATTTTAAAAAATATGTATTTTATAATCCCCATTTTAGACTACCAAGATGACAGATGATAAATACCAAAGGGGAAATTAAACTATTTTCATATGGATTTCATTAATTGTACTTAGATTGCCTTAAGTGATATCTGATTATCCAATTAAGTTCTGCTTGGTCCAGAATATGTTGCAAACACATAAATCACCAAAATATGCCACACCTTCATTTGCTAATATAGGACAACTCAAAATGAGAAGAAACAACCATGCACCCATTAATAATTACATTTTGAATCATACAGTCACTGGTTTACTATGTCAGGAATGACAAATTGAAGAGGTTTGGGATCACATGCATCATCAAAAAGAACATTTCAAGATCAAACTTGAAGTACAATGCTTTCAGTGATAGGATAATATCCATATGCCTACAAAGGATACTAGTTAATATGACTGTCATTCAGATTTAAACATCAATCACAAAAGCCAAAGATGAAGAAAATGAAGATGTGTACCAACTCTTCTTTAGTCTCCAACTGACTAAATACACAATCAATATGTTGTTAGTTACTGGTGATTGGAAGGTGAAATTTGGAAACAAAGAAGAAGCATTAATAGCTGGAAAATATGGCCTTGGTGATAGAAATGATGCCTGAGATTTTATGATTGAATTTTGCATGTCCAACAAATTCTTCATTGAAAATACTTTTTTCAAATAGCATAAAGATGATCATACATGCAAACCTTTCCAGATGAAATACACAGGAATCAAATCAACTACATTTGTAGAAAGAGATGATAGAGAAGCTTAATATTATCTGTCAAAACTAGGCCAGGGACTAACTGTGGAACAGAGCATCAATTACTCATATGTAAGTTTAAGTTGAAGCAAAGCAAAATTAAAATGAGTCCGTGGGAGCCAAAATGTGATCTTGAGCATATTCCACCTGAATTTACAGATCATTGGAAGAATAGAATTGATGCACTGGACACTAGTGACTGAAGACCAGACAGGTTGGGGGATGACATCAAGGGCATCGTAGGAAAAGTACAAGGTCATTAAAAAGACAAGAAAGGAAGAGAAGATGAAAATGGATGTCAGAAGAGATGCTGAAATTTGCTCTTGAATGGAGAGTAGCTAAAGTGAATGGAAGAATCAATGAAATAAAAGAGTTGAATGAAAGACTTCAAAGGAGATTTCAAGAAGACAAAGTAAAGTATTAACACAAATATGCAAAGACATAATGTTGGGAAATCAAAGGGGACAAACACACTCAGCATTTCTCAAGCTGAAAGAACTGAAGAAAAATGTTAAACCTTGAGTTGTGATATGGAAAAATTCTACAGGCAAAATATTGATTATTGTAGGAAGCACCATAAGAAGTTGGAAGACATACAGAGATTCACTGTATCAAAAGGAATTGTTCAATGTTCAACCATTTCAGTAGGTGGCATTTGATAAAGAACTGATGATGTTGAAGGAAGAAGTCCAAGTTTCATTGAAGGCATTGGCAAAAAACAAGGTCCCAGGAATTGACACAATATTGATTGAGATGTTTCAGCAAATGGATTCAACACTGGAAACACTCAGTCATTTATGCCAAGAAATTGGGAAGAGAGCTATCTGGCTAACCAACTGGAAGAGATCCATTATAGTGCCCATTTCAAAGGAAGGTGATCCAACAGAATGTGGAAATTATCAGACAATATTATTAATATCAAATAAAACTAAAATTTTGCTGAAAATAATTAAAAAATGGTTACAGTAGTACATTGACAGAGAACTGGAGAAATTCAAAGCAGATCAGAAGAGAAGGTGAAATGAGGGATATCGTTGCTGATGTCACATGGATCCTGAATGAAAGCAAAGAATACCAGAAAGATTTTTAGTTGTGTTTCATTGACTCTGCAAAGGTATTCTACATTTGACTGTGGTTATCGTAATACCAAAAAAAAAAAAAAAAAAAAAAAAAACTCACTGCCCTCAAGTCGGATCTGACTCATAGCAACCCCTCTATGGATTTCTGAGGCAGTATCACTATGGAAGTAGATCCCCCAATCTCCCTTCTGAGAAGTGGGTGGTGGGTTTGAACCACCAGTCAAATGCCTTAGGCACAACAACACCAGAGCTCATTGCCTAGAATGGAAATTCCAGAGCACTTGTGCTCATGTGGAATCTGTACATAGACCAAGAGTCAGTCATTCAAACAGAAGAAGGGGATACTGCATGGTTCAAAATCAGAAAAAGTGTGTGTCAGGGTTTTTTCCTTTCACTGTATTTATTCATTTGCATGCTAAGCAAATAATCACAGAAGCTGGACTATACGAAGGAGATGCTGCATAGGGTTGGAAGAAGACACGTTAACAAGCTGTAATATGCATATAATATAACCTTGCTTATTGAAAGTTAAGAGAACTTGAAACACTTATTGTTGAAGGTCAAAACCTACAGTCCTCACTATGGATTACACCTCAACATAAAACAAGCATCCTCACAATTGGATCAATGAACAACATCATGACAAGTGGAGAAAATATTGAAATTTTGAAGGACTTCATTCTACTTGGATCCACAATCAGCACCTATGAAAGCAGCAGTCAAGAAATCAGATGATGAATTGCACTGGACAGATTTGTTGGAGAGACATCTTTAAAGTGTTAAGAAGCATAGCTGTTACTTTGAAGACTAAGGTGCACCTGACTCAAGCCATGGTTTTATAAACATTCCGTATGCATTGAGAGTTGGGCAATAAATATGGAAGACCAAAGAAGAATTACTTTATTTGACTGTGGTGTTGGCAAAGATTTTTGAATGTATATGGACTAGTAGAAGAAAGAGCAAGTCTCTCTTGGAAGAAGTACAGCCATAATGCTCCTTAGGAGAGGGAATGGCTAGACTTCCTCTCTCATACTTTGGTCATGTTGTCAGAAGGGACTAGTTCCTGGAGAAGGACATCATGCTAGATAAAGTAGACAGTCACTAAAAAGGGGAAAAGCCTTCAACAAGATGGATTGACACAGTGGCTATGATGATGGGTTTAAGCATAGCAAGGATTTCTGATGAAGGCTCAGGACTGGGCAGTGTTGCGTTTATGTTGTATATAGCATTGTTATGAGTTGAAACTGACTTGAAGCCACTTAACAACAACAACACAGTAGATTTCCTGCCTTCTTGTTCTGTTTTCAATTCTCATCAACAGGGTGTTTACTATTCTTGGTCTTTGCATTTCTATACAAATTCTATATAAGAAAATAATTCCTTGGATCAAGTCTACAAATAGATCTGAATTTGACAGAATTCATATGAAATTATACAAAAACAAGAAATACATATTTTTTTATTTTCTTAAATTTCTCACAATAACATCTTGTGCTTAGAGATTTAATAAAGAGTTGGCACATATTTATCATTCCATTTTTGCAGATATTTGCCATACTATTTAAAATGGTATTCTCAGAAATAATTTCTGAAATATTTATATCTTATGTATAAAAATACAATTGATTTTTATCCATAGAGTCATGCATTCAAAAATGTTGCTAAACTCCTTTATCAATTATAATAATATATGTATGTATTCTCTTAGATTTAGCATTTATACTATCATGTCATTTGTGATTGTATTCATTTATAACTTTTTCATTTCATTTTTATTCTCTCATTTATCATATTGGCTAGAACGTTTAATACATTGTGTATCAGTGTGCTAAGATGGCATCTATTTCATATTTCTTTTCCAGAGAAAAAGAATTTCATTCATTTCTCTGTTATGTTTGCTTACTGTGGGCTTTTTGTTTTTGTTTTGGTATGCAAAATTTGTCAGACTATTTATTTACCTTCTTTCTTTCTTAAGTATATTTACAGAATGAAACTGACTAAATATAATTTCCAAACATTCCTTTAAACTCATGAACATACATTCAATTTCTTAAAATTCTTTTTCTTCATCTATTAAATTAATTACTTAATTTCTCCTTCATTATCATTGTTATTTACATGAATTACAATGGCCCATGCTTGACTCTTAAGTCTACTTTATATTTTTTATGTCAATGGTCTTGAGCCAAAGATCATTATGAAGACACCTGTATAATCAGAACAACTGGGTTATCCTGATTGTTGCACCAAGGGAAAACACATATGGAGAACCTCGGGGTGGCTCAAGAACTGTTAGAAAGAACTTGCTATTAAATATCAGCGGTATAGACAAGAATACTACAGACAGGAAAACGCTCTGGAAGAGTTCTACTCTGTAACACACGGAGTCACCAGGAATCAGAACTGACTCTAAAGAAAGGGGTTTGGTTTGTTTTTGTTGTTTTGTGTTTTAGGTAATTGTCAAATGGGTTCAAAGCAGCAGGAGTTTTCTCTGTATTTGCATTTAGAATGTGGGGACAACTTTTGGGTGTTTAATAAATTCTGTTTATGAAGGTAGAGGAATGAAATGAGGATAAAGCTGCTGCTGATACAGTGGAAGTCTCGTGTTAACCAGTATGGTCATTTTTGTTGTTTAGATGATCTTCGTGTTTATGTCTGTGTTCAAACATGATGATGGAGTGACTTTGTTATTTTGTATAATACAGTAAAAGTAACTGTTGTATACTTTCAGTGCTTCTATTCCATCAAAACATTCCTTAGTGAATAGTAGGGATAACATATTGAATAATTACATAGCAGGTAAATATATATATTAATATACATACGTTAGCTTAAACATACTTCCATGTGAATTTTTAACAAGTAAATTGCATATATTTCTTTTTGACTGTGTTACATATCTATTTAAATAGACTTTTCATGTTTCTTACCTCAATTATTATAGCTATATTGCATCTAATACACCCTAAAAGAACTCTTTTATTTGCAAATTAGTTTTGGTAGTCATTTTACTCAATCTTGAAAGAAAATATCCTATGATTCAAAATGTATTAGTAGAAAAATCTGTAAACTTAATTTTCTTAGTTACTTAGTCTTGCCATAACACAAATACCTAAGGGGCTGGCTTTAAAGAACAGAATTTATTTTCTCACTGCTAAAGAGGCTGGAGGAAGCTCTGGTACTGTAGTGCCTAAGGCACTTGACTGCTAACCAGAAGGCTGGCGGTTCAAACCCACCAGCCACTCCTCAGAAGGAAGGTTGGGCAATCTACTTCCTTAGTGATACCGCCTCGGAAACCCAAGGATGGGTTGCTATGAATTGGATCTAACTCAATGGCACATAACAACAATAACAACAACAACAAAGAGGCTGGAAGTTCGAATTCAGGACATGGCTGTAAGGGGAGGATCTCCCTTGTCTATTTCAGTTTCTAATTCGACCAATCCTTATGGATCTATCTCTATCATTTGTCTTCCTCCTTTTCCTGTGTGTGTTTCTGCACTTATTTAACTCTGATATAAGTCAGAAATGATGGATTCCTAAAGGTAGTTAAAATTCACCAGCAGTTACATTGTAGAAAAGACCTGGTGATTTGCTTCTGTAAAGATTACAGCATAGGAAACTCTGTGGGATAGCTCTGTTCTGCCATAAAGGGTCTCGAGGAGTGGTAATGGACTCAAAGATAGGCAAAACTATTTCTCATGTAGGACTTAATTAACATAACAAATAAATCCCTATTTCCAAACAGGATCATATTTGCAGGTACACCAAAAAAAAAAAAAAAAACACTGCCATCAATCTGTTCCGGCTCATAGAGACCCCCATTTGGTTTCCAAAGCTATTAATCTTTATGGAACTAGATGGCCCTGTTTGTTTCCAAGGAGTGACTGGTTGGTTTGAACCGCCAACCTTTTGATTAGCATTGAAAAGTCTTAGACACTGCACCACCAGAGCCCCTTGATGTGCAGGTATAGGGGCCAGGATTTCAGTACATGTTTTAAGGTGATACAATTAAATTCCTAACAATAGCCTTTATCAACATATCTTCTATATAATATTTAGATGGAGGGAATATGTCTGACTCATTGCATCTTCATATAACATACCTTCTAACTGTTCTGTAGTGGGATAACCCCCTTATTCTGTTGATGACACAACTAACCAAACCAAAACCAAACTCACTGCCCTCAAGTAAATCTGACTCATAGCGACCCCTCCTTGGGTTTCTGAGGCAGTATCACTATGGAAGTAGATAGTCTTCCTTCTGAGGAGTGGTTGGTGGGTTTGAACAGCCAGCCTTGTGGTTAGCAGTCAAATGCCTTAGGCACTACACCACCAGAGCTCCCTGGAAACAAGTAGAGGACTATAAAAGGAGTTCTGCTGACTCCCAAGTGATTTACTTGGATAAGTTTCAGTTGATTAAAGATACCAATCCCTCGACACCAAGGTTTTATGGTTAATTCTGAGGTCAGAAGTCTTAGGATGGACAGTGGGTAACACTCTTGGTTGCTAACTGAGAGGTCAGAGGTTTCAGTCCACCCAGAGGTTCATCAGAAGAAAGGCCTGTGATCTTTTTCAGAAAAATTTCTTTGAAACCTTGTAGAACATAGTTCCACCCTGACACACATGGGATTACCATAATGTGGAATCACCTTGATGACACCTGGTTTGGTTTGGTTTGGTTTGACAGAAGCAAGATTATTACGTATTTTAACTCCTGAAACTAAGAAGTGATGTTCTACTGACAAGTTATCTGTAAATAAGCAATGCCATATGGTGTTCTGGTTACCTAGTGCCACTCTGACAAGAATACACCACAAATGGGATGGCCTTAACAAACAAGAGTTTATTCTTACAATTTGGAGGCTAGAAGTTTGAGTTCAAAGTGCCAGGCTCTAGGGACTGGGTGAAAGCCCCTCGGCCTTGGGCTTCAGCTCTGCCTCCAGCTCCCAGCCCACTGAGGTGAGAGGCTTTTCTTCATTCACACAGCTGCTGGCTGCTGAGACTGCCAAGCCCAAGCCTGACAAGTAAAAAGGTACAGTCCTGATGTTATCAAACCACACAGCAGGCCATTAACTCAAGTCCATTGTAAGTCCCAAGATTGTGGGAGCATGGCAGGATCCTGAAAAATGACACAGCTACATGCAAGGTTCAAGGTGTCATAAGCTAGAGACAATCCCCAAGGCTTCTCCTTATATGTAGGAAGCAGACCACATCCCAAAGGCAGTTACTCAGCTGCTTGTGGTTGATCCCTCCATGGAGTTGATTGCCAGTCTCATCATGGGGAATAACTACCACCAGCTGCCTAGCCACTCAACCAGGTCCAGCCAAGTGGACAAACAAACCAAACTACCACATATGGATATACTAATTGTGACAGATTGAAATAGATGGCAAACACACACACAAATGAGAGTGTAAGAAACTGGTGAAATATTAATAATGTCAGTGGATTGTATCAATGTCAATTACTGCTTATAAAATTGTTATGGTGATGCAAGATGATAATGTTGGAGTAACTAAGTGAAGGTTATATGAGATGTCTCTGAAATACAATGTCATATTAACCTATAATTATTGCACTTTTTTAAAATTTTAATACAAATATTATAAATAACTGAAATAATGATTTACCAGTCAAATAAAATATATATGTATTTTCAAATCTTGATGGCAACAGTTTGAAAATGAACTGTGAAACCAAGAGCTATTACTCCTTTTCTAGCTGATATAAATGGCCATTTGTGATTAAAATGGTACACTAATCTTGACCTGAAGGAATAGCTGAAAAAAATCTTCAAATTCCAAATAATAGTAAATTTTTTCAAATTGTAAATTAACAAGTCAATTTTAATAACATTGTTTTTGTTCTAATAAATGATATTAAAAAAAAAAAATCTTTCAAAGTAACCTAAAGCTATCAAGCCTGCCATATTCTATCACTTGGTCTCCTTATCTTAACAATTGCAGTGTTTATCTCAGTCTAATAACACATCATTCATCCATATGCTAATTAACATAATTGTCCATAAAATAGGGAATAGAGAAGCAAAAATGATTCTTTAGACCCCAAAAATAATGACCCAGAGCATGTGCATTAAAGTCTATGCATTGAATGATTAATGGGGCCCCTGTGTATTCACTTAAAACTATTTTCTTTTGTCTGTACATTACTTTGATAAGTGTACTTTTATGTTTTCAAAATTTACTTTATATTACAAAAGGGAGAAAAGCGGCCATAGAAAGCAGTGACAGCAAAAATACGTAAAAGGCAATTGTGATAGCAAACATGAAGAGGAAAAATTATGTAAGCAAACATAAACAGCCTTTAATATAAAGATGAGGGACCAAAAGGGTCAGTGAGATCATCAACATTTTACATTGTGGAAAAATGAGACAATATAACTTTGAGTCATTTGAATGTTTAAGTTATTATTATAACTGCTTAAGAAAACAGATAAAATAACAGTGTGTTTTTGTGTAATACTTTTACTAATGCAAAATTGTGCAAAATATCTTAATTACTTCTCAATCAACTAACCATTCATTTGGTGGCTATTTGTTGTATGGCAACTATGCAAAAAGATTCATTTTATGTCCCTTACAATTTTTTGAGGTATGACACACACATATTTTCACCTATTTTAGAGAAAAAGAAATAAAGGCAAGTTGTGACTCCTACAAGGTAACTTTGTTCGCAATTTAGAGAACTGCAAATAAAACTATCTACAGATTTAAATGAAAGTGAAATTAAAAATCTTAAATGTCTGTATTTCCCTAAATTATAATGCTTCTCCATTTCCTGAGGTCTTATATTTATTTGTTTTCATGTTAGTATTGGCACTTAAAATATTAAGAATGTTAGCAAGGTAGAAAATTTTATCCCAATTATCTAGTGTGATTAGGGTTTTTGCTTTTAGTAAATACAGCTGCAAATTATCTTCCAATTCATGTAGAGTTTTTGTGAATGGTAAGTCTCGTATTGTAACAGAGTTTTAAGAAGAGACCATTTATATATATGAAATTAGCACCTTAAATCCTTTTTTCTCACCTTCAATGGAAGGAACATGTCTCATTCACCATGGTAAAGTACTTACAGCAATTTTGTGTTTTGTTTCACATACCAAGTTCTGCTGATGGAATTCTGATGTGAAGTTGAGGGAGCACATTTTCAAAATTCCTGACAATCCACAATGTCTGGTAGAATTATTAGGCCTGCATAGATATACCTGATGACATAAAGCCAGACCAATGAGCTGGGGAGTTTTGCCTCAAACAGTTATGTTGTATCATTGAAAGCTGTCTTTTAGGAAGAGAGATATCATCTAGTGTGGTATGAGGGAGTGATTAATTTTTCAAAAGCAAAGAGAAAAAAAGCAAAATTTTCCTTCACCCTTAAATTGATGTAACCAAGAAAGAATTATAAAAACTGAAATATTTCCAGACTGATAATGGCATTCCTGCTGAGAGTATAAGTTCCTGGAGTGTGCAAGGGAACTCAGAAGAGTGGTTTCTCAGACAAGAAGATTGATTCCGTAATTCACCATCACACTACAGGCTATCAGCATGATTGCATTTGTTTTTCTAAAAGCATTAGCAAGGCAATTACCGATTATTTAACCATGGTATTTACGTGTTTGAGTCCATCTGTCCTTGGAGCCCAGGAGCTCTGGTAGGTTAGTGCCTAAGGAACTTGACTGCTTACCAGAAGGCTGGCGGTTCAAACCCACCAGCCACTCCTCGGAAGGAAGATGGGGCAATCTATTTCCATAGTGATACTGCCTTGGAAACCCAAGGAGGGGTCGCTATGAGTCGGGTCCGACTCGATGACACATAACAACAACAACAACAATCCTTGGAGCCCAGGAAACTGATAGTGCTCCACCGCCCCATATTTTTGCTATTTTTGTCCAGTACCAAACAGCCAAAGTAAAATCTGATGGTACTCAGGACAATCAAGTGATTGTGAGCTTCTAAATTATGTACATAAAAAGAAATCCATGAACAATTCTTGGCAAAGTATAAGAAATCAGAGTAGACTTTATTCTTCTGTTAGACAAAATTATTTTTTGGTCATATTTTTTGGTCAAATTTGCAATAAATGTGCAAATTTATGTTTCACTTTTGTTAATGTACTAAACATGTTCACACAGGTTTATAAATTGGATTATAAAGTCTTCGTCCAATCCTGCTGCCATGTTCTTCTTCATATAGTTCAGCTTCTCAGATTATTTGCTCAGCATACACTTTGAGTAAGAACAGGGAAAGGGTAGAATCCTAGCACACACATTTCATGATTTTAAGCCATTTGGCATCCCCTTGTTCTGCTGGAATGATTGCCTTTGTCTATTCTTCAATGTACAGGTTCTTCATGAGCACCATTAAGTGTTCTGGAATTCCTATTCTTTGTAGTGTTATCCATAATTTATTATTATCCACACAGTCAATTGTCTTTGCACAGTTAATGAAACATAAAATTGGACTTTCACATATGGGCTATAGTTTATCATTTCCTTAATATTGGCTTTTTTTATATATATATAATACTTTTCCCAACACATGAGAAACTGTATTTTATTTTGCCTGGCACCTTCTTCCTTGAGCCCTTTCTCCTTTCTTTATTAGTTTGTGTCCTAGATTCTCTGGATAGATGAGAAAATGAAATTGTGGACAACTTCAGTCTTTTATCATATCATAATGTTGCATATTAGTCCAGTTGTGAGGAATTTCTGTCTCATTTTGATAAGAGTACATCATCCAGAACTTTCTCAGAATAAGTAAATGGGAAAAATTGTTTCCTTGAGAAATTAAGCCAAAATGTCGTTATTCTATTTGGGAGCTCTGGTGGTGTAGTGCCTAAGGCATTTGACTGTTAACCAGAAGGCTAGCAGTTCAAACCCACCAGCCACTCCTCGGAAAGAAGGTTGGACAATCTACTTCTGTAGTGATACAGCCTTGGAAACCCAAGGAGGGGTGGCTATGAGTTGGATCGACTCATTGGCAATGAGGAAGTGCTGCATTTATAGTTTGGCTAAATATATATACATTCAATATTTTTTTTCCTCTAAGATTTATATTATTTCTTCTAGATATTTCAGTTATGAGAATCAATGCTTCTGATCCTTGACAATTTGTTGTAAGGTGCCATTAACTTGGTTCTGACTCATAGCAACCATATGTACAACAGAGCAAAATACTTCCCAGTTCCATGCCATCCTCACAATTGTTACTGTCTTTGAGCCACAATGTCAATCCATTTTACGAGAGTGTTCCTCTTTTTCACTGACCCTCTACTTTACCAAGCAAGATGCCCTTCTACAGGGACTAGTCCCTTCTGATAACATTACCAAAGTACAAGAGACAGCCTCAGCATCCTCTCTTCTAAGGAGTATTCTGGCTGTGCTTCCAATAAATATTTGTTCATTCTTCCAACGGTCCAGAGTATGCTCACAATTCTTCACCAAGACCATACATAATTCAAATGCATCAAGTCTTCACTCTTCTTTATTCACTTTCACATGCACGTAAGGAAATCAAAAATACCATGATTTATGTCAGGAACATTTTAGTGCTAAAAGTGACAAGTTTTTTTTTTTTTTTTTAATACTTTAAAGGAATCTTTTGCAGAATATTTGCCTTATGCAATATTTCATTTGATTTCTTGACTGCTGCTTCTATGGGTGTTGATTGTGGATCCAAAAAAAATGAAATTGTGGACAACTTCAGTCTTTTATCATAACATAATGTTGCATATTAGTCCAGTTGTGAGGAATTTTCTCTTTTGATGAAGTGTAATTCATACCTAAGGCTGTAGTCTTTGATCTTCATCAGTAAGTTCTTCAAGTCTTCTGCACTTTCAGCAAGGGTGGTTGTATCATTTCCATATCACAGGTTGTTCTTTCTTCCTCCAACCCTGCTGTCATGTTCTTCTTCATATAGTCCACCTTCTCAGATTATTTGCTCAGCATACACTTTGAGTAAGAACAGTGAAAGGGTAGAACCCTAACACACACATTTCATGATTTTAAACCATTCAGCATCCCCTTGTTCTGCTGGAATGATTGCCTTTGTCTCTTCTTCAATGTACAGGTTCTTTATGAGCACCATTAAGTGTTCTGGAATTCCTATTCTTTGCAATTCTATCCATAATTTATTATTATCCACACAGTCAAATGTCTTTACATATTTAATAAAGCATAAGGAACATCTCTCTGGTATTTTCTGCTTTCAACCAAGATCTATATGGCATCAACAATGGCATCTCTTGTTCCAAGTTCTCTTCAGAGTTTAGTTAATTTTCTGGCTTTCCCTTGTCTGTGTTCTGCTGTGATGGTTTTTGAATTATTTACAGCAAAATTTTCCTTGATTTTGATATTAATGATATTGTTTGATAATTTCCACATTCCACTGAGCCATCTGTTTTTGGATTGGGCACAACTATGGATGTCTTCCAGTGGTAGCATAGTGCTTAAGTCATTTTGACTGCTAATCAGAAGGCTGGTGGTTCAAACCCACCAGCCACTCCTCAGAAGGAATATTGGGCAATCTATTTCCATAGTGATACCACTTCAGTTGTGGTGATACAATTCAAGGAAGAGTTGCTATGAGTCAGATCTGACTCAACGGCCAAGAGTTTTTTTTTTTTTTTTTTTCCCAGTGGTTGGCCAAGTAGCCAGCTTCAAATTTTGTGGCATAAACAAGTGAACACATTCAATGTTGCATCAGTTTGTTTAAGACTCTAAATTAGTATTTCATCAGTTCCTGTGGCATTGTTTTTCATCCTGCTTTCAGTTCAGCTTGGAAGTCTTCCTTCAATACCATTGATTGTTGATCATATGCTATCCCCTGAAATGTTTGACTCTCAACCAATTTTTTGTGGTACAGTGACTCTGTGTATTCCTTACATCTTCTTGTGATGCTTCCTGAGTCATTCCATATTTTGCTTATAGAATCCTTCAATATTGGAACTCCAAGCTTGAATTTTTTTTCTTCTGTTCTATCAGCTTGAGAAATTGTGATCATTTTCTTCCCTTCCAATTTTCTAATTTCAGGTCATTGCACATTTCATTAATATTTTACTTTGCATTCTTAATCTGGCCTTCGAAATCTTTGGTTCAGCTCTTTTAAGTCATTTCTTCTTTTTATTTTAGCTACTTTCTTTTCAAAAGCAAGTTGCAGAGTCTCTTCTGACATTCATTTTGATCATTTCTTTCTTTCCTTTCTTTTTACTGATGTTTTGCCTTCTTTTTGTATAACGTCCTTGATGTCTTCCAACAACTTGTCTGTTCTTCAGTCATTGGTACTTAATGGGTCAAATTGATCCTTGAGATGGTCTTTAAATTTAGGTAGCATACTCAAGGTCATACTTTGGCTCTCATGGACTTGTTTTAATTTTCTTCATCTTCAACTTGAACTTGCATAAGGGCAATTGGTATTCTCTTCCACAGTTCACCTATGCTCTTCTTCACATTGATGATATTGAGCTTCTCCATTATCATTTTCCACAGATGTAGCCTATTTGCTTCCTTTGAATTCCATCTGACAAGGTTCATGTTTGTAGTCACTATTTATGTTGTTGAAAAAAGGTAATTGTATTGAATAAATCATAGGTCTTGTAAAATTCTATCATGTGATCTGTATTAGACTGGGTTCTCTAGAGAAACAAAACCAATAAAGTTTAAATATATATAGAGAAATTTATCTTAGGAAAATGGCTCACACACTTATAGAAGCTGACAAGTCCAAAGTTCTTGGATCAAACATCAAGCTGGAGGCTTTTCCACATCAAGCTGGAGGCTTTTCCTGACTCTTGCAGCTGCAGGGGCTGAGGAGCTTAAGGTTGGCAGGTAGTATACTGACTGTTGACTCCAACAAATGACGAATCCAAGATCTCCAGGTCAAATGGTGGATTGTTCACACGTGGACAGTTGTAAGCAGCACAACAGAATCCCGATCCACAGAAGAATGTCTCATTTTCCAGGATGTCCATAAATATACTGGAAGCAGGCCACATCCCTAGGGAAACTCCCTTTCAATGGATTGGCTGCTCAAAACATACTCATCTGATCCCATCATGGGAATAACCACATCATAACTACTTAAACCACACAAAATTGTTGTCCAGTCAAGTTGATGCACAGCTCTATCACATGATCTCTGGCATCATTTCTATACCTAAGACATTTCCCAAGTATCATTGCCTCTTTGTTTCCAACCTTCACATATCAATAGCTATTAATTGTCAATGCACTTTCATTGCATATTTGATCAATTTCAGGCTGCAGAAATTGGCAAAAATCTTAAGTTTCTTGAAATTTAGCTTTAGTATTTGGTGTGTGAATTTGAATAATAGTCATATTAACTGGTCTTCTTTGAAGACATGGATATTATCCTGTCACTGACAATATTGTACTTCAGGATAGATATGTAACTATTCTTTTTGAGAATGAATGTGATCCCATTTCTTTTCAATTTGTCATTCTCAGCATAGTAGACCATATGAATGTCCAATTCAAAGTAGTCAACATCAGTCCATTTCAGTTCACTAATTCCTAGGATATCAGTCTTTCTTCATTCCACTTCATTATTGATGACTTTTAATTTTCTGAAAATCATACTCCATACATTCCATGTTCCAATTATTATTGGATGTTTGCATATGTTTCTTCTCATTTTGAGTTGTGCATCATCAGCAAATGAAGGTCCTATAAGCTTTACTCTATTCACATCATTAAGGCCAACTCTAGTTTGAGGAGACAGCTCTTTCCCAGTCTTATTTTGAGTGCCTTCTAACTTGAAGGACTTATCTCTAGCATTGTATCAAACAATGTTACACTGCTATTCATAAGGTTTTCAATGGTCAGGTGTTGTCTCCGCCCCCCCCCCCGAAATAGACTTCCAGATCTTTCTTCTAGTCCATCTTAGTCTGGAAGTTCTATAGAAATCAGTCTACCATGGGTGACTCTGCTGATATTTGAAATACCAGTGGAATAACTTCCCACATCCCAGCAACACACAAGCCATCACAATACAACAAATTGACAGACAAATGGTGGTTTTAACCACAGAAAGTCAAATTATTTTTCTCTTTGGAAGCTTTCATGTTCTTCTGTTTATTCCTGGTTCTCTAAAACTATGTATAAACAGAGTGGTCTATTTAAATCTACTTTGTTATCCATAGAACAATCCCCTTCACCTGCTGCTATTTTTCCCATCGCACATATCATTTTCTAACATATCTTTTTAATTTTTCATGTATACATTAGTGCATTTGTCACTCAGAAAACCCATGTGTTACTCCTCTACCTTCCTCCAGTATAACATTACCTGGAATGACAATGTGTGCCCCCCAAAAAAAGTGTGTTGAATGACTGAGTATCCTTATAAGTAACTCTCCTCCTGTCTATATAACTGCCCTCTAAACATGAATTGTATTCTGTACATATCAGATTGATATATCCTCCAACAACCCTAAGCAAAGCTTGTCATATAAGCCTCCAATGAATTCCTGTAAGTCTTAATAATTATTAACAAACATTTTATGTGCATTTGTTTATTTAGGAATTACCCCTTGAATTCATTAAGGTATATATCTCCCAAAACGGAACTATTTTTCTTTTTCACTGGGATATCCCAAATGTCTAGAAAAATTCCAGGGATATAAAAAAAAAAGAAAAATGCCATTGAGATCAAATTGATTCAGATTCATAATAACCCCCATTGAGTTTCTCAGGTGGTACACTTCATGGAAGTAGATTGCCCCATCTTCCTTCCATGGAGTGGCTAGTGGGTTTGAATTGCCAGCCTTTTGGTTAGCAGTCAAATGCCTTAGGCACTGTGCCACCAGAGCTCCAGGGATATCATGACCCTTTATTCTAGGGAAAGAATAAAATATATTTTTATTTAAATAGCTTCTTATGTTCTTTCTTTAGGTATGTTGTTGTTTGTTGTTATATGCCCTCGAGTCAGACCCGACTCATAGTGACCCCTCCTTGGGTTTCTGAGGCACCTCCTTGGGTTTCTGAGGCAGTATCACTACGGAAGTAGATTGCCCAACCTTCCTTCTGAGGAGTGGCTGGTGGGTTTGAACCGCCAGCCTTCTGGTTAGCAGTCAAGTGCCTTAGGCACTATGCTACCAGAGCTCCTACAACTCTTATAGGAAGTTTTAAGGGACTTTACTTTGAATTAACAAATTACATAGATATTTTACAGCGAAGATAATGGTCATCTGGTTTCTTAAAATAAAAACAAAAATTTTACTTCCCTAATGAAGTGGGTAAGGAGTTCTGGTAGTGTAGTGCCTAAGGCACTTGAGTGCTAACCAGAAGGCTGGCAGTTCAAACCCACCAGCCACTCCTCGGAAGGACGGTTGGGCAATCTGCTTTCGTAGTGATACTGCCTCGGCAACCCAAGGAGGGTTCAGTATGAGTCAGCTGATAACAAAAACAACAACAGCAATCAAGTGCCTACTTTCAGTCAATAATACATACTTTTTAGAATTTTTTTTTAAGGACCAGAGAAACATGGTCTTTGAGATCTCCTGTTCTCCATATATGTCTCTGCTTTAGTTTGTGTTTCCCTGAAGTAGACTTGGAGACAAATATTTGAGTGCAAGTTGTTTCCTGGGAATGCTAGGAGAAGATTGGGATAATGAGAAAGGGAAGGGAAGGAAACTGACAAAAATGCACCAAGCAAATATTCCCTTTGAGTCCCTGGAGCTTGATCCCTCTGAGGATGTATCTAAGTCATTGCAGAATATAAACTTCAGAGTAATCCTGCTTCACGGATAAGGTCGAAGGCTATCTCCGGGATATTTATTGCCAGACATTTACAGTCTGCCCTGTGGCAACCCAATAGTTTCTGGCCAAGAGAAAGCCCTCAGGCAGAGTCACATAAACTGGAAGAGATATATTAACTGCTAAGTAGATATAGAGTAGGTACAGTAGGCCACTGCTGCTACAATCCCCTAGAATATTATCCACAGTTTGGTATGTGTGTTCCAGAATGCTTTGTTCTATATGCATTGTCTTAGTGTCTATTAGCTTGTACCATATATAATGAAGAATCTGACCAATGCTTTACCTAAAGTGGATTTAAGTTCAATATAAAGAGAACACATAAGTAAGTCTTCTCCACAAATAGAGGATGGTACATCATTCTTTTGAGCATAATTCAGCAAAGACAGGGATATATGCCATTCCACCACTTCTCACAAGTAAAATGTTACTGCTTTCATGTCCTTGGAATATAGGCACTATCAAGTTAGTTCTTAGTATTTTATTCTTTGCATCTAGTCTATTTCAGACAGGTTTATACTTACAAAGTGACATGCCTATTAAACTATATCATTCTTCCAACATCTTACTTGTAGTACTTTTTATAACATATTCATGATAATAATTGTTTTCAGAAAAGCAGACAGCAAGTTTATCTTGGGACTACTAGTGTTAACATTTATTTGAAAGATCAAATGAATCTGCATGTATTATTTTCTTGGTTTAGACGCCCCCACAGTTTCTATTAGTTCTCACTCAAAGAACCATTCCTTAACATTTGTGTCATTACACTACACTTCTTTGAATATAATGTGACAGAAAAAGAACAAAATGTTGTAGAAGTTCAGTTTGCAAGGCTTCTTCAGTACTCTCTTCCACCCCAGCTCCTGGCTTGTTTTTCCCCAATTTGTGTTCTACGTCTTCAGAGGGCACCTCGCATGTGCTCTAAAATCTTATTTTAGGAGGCCTTCTGTGTTACAACAGGTAGCTCTGGTAGTGTAGTGCTGTCTAGTCGATCCCAACCCTATATAGGTTTGAATAGAACTGCGCTCCATGGGTTTTCAACAGCTGATTTTTTGGGAGTAGATCACCAAGTTTTCTTTTAGGTACCTCTGGGTAAACTCAAACTTCCAAAGAGCTTGTGAATTGCTTGAATCACTCAGGTTCTCCAAGCCTTTTCTGTAGAACATCAGTATTCCTCCTCTGCAGCTCATTGGTTTTTGTTTCTTTTTCATTGTCACTTCCAAATAGGCCAGCTATGCTATTGATAGGAGCTCTGGTAGCACAGTGCCTAAAGCACTTGACTGTTAACCAGAAGGCTGGTGGTTCAAACCCACCGGTCACTCCTCAGAAGGCAGGTTGGGCAATCTACTTCCATAGTGATACTGCCTCAGAAACCCAAGGAGGGGTTGCTATAAGTCAAGTCCAACTCAACAGCACATAACAGTAACAACAACCACATGCTATTGATAGCCAATGGAGAATCTAGTACTGTTGCTTTGTCTGTCTTCTTGTAGTTTCTGCAGTTTGTGTAGAATGCTCTGTTGTCTGTACCACTTCCTGTTTTTGACACCATTTATTGAAATGATGTGCCTGTAATGTTCACTATGGTAGCTACTGTTGTAGTAGTAGTAGTTGTTGTTGTTATGTTCCGTAAAGTCAGACATGACTCACAGCGACCCCTCCTTGGGTTTCCGAAGCACTATCACTATGGAAATTACATCATTACATGATTACCAAACCACTAAGAACCATGGCCCAAACAAATTAACACATAACCTTAACCATCACCTCCTGTGTTACTCTCACTTCATAACCTGACATTTGTTGCTCAGAGGGATGTTAATGGGTAGAATAGTCAGATAGTAGATTTTTACTACTGTCATAAATGTGTAATGCCAGATAACAAGATACAATAAGTGAAGAGTAAATGTAGTTACATTTACAAAACTGCCACCAATATTACTTATCTATCAACAAAGTGTTCCATCATCCTAAACACAAACTCTGTATCCATCAAGCAACCTTTCCTCTATATCCTCTCTTGTCAGACCCTGCTAACCTCTAATCTACTTTGTCTCTATGAATTTACATATTCTAGATATTTCATACTTTGATTCATATAATAGTTAACTTTTGTGGCCTGTCTTATTTCATTCAACATAGTGCTTTTTAGAGTTCATCTATGCTGTTGAATAAACATTATTCCTTCTTATGGGTGAGAAATATTTCATTGTTTTTATATATCACAATTTGTTTATCCATTCATCTGTTGACAAACTCTTAAGTATACACATGGGAGTAGAAATGTTGGGTTATACGGTACCATTATGTTTACCTTTTTAAGGAAATATCAAACTGTTTTCCACAGAGGCTGCAAGGTTTTGTATTTCCTTAGAAATGCAAGAGTGTTCCAATTTCTTCACATCTTGCCAACACTTGTTATTTCCCATTTTTTTTTTTTCTGAGAATAACCATTGTATTACAAATGAAGCTGTATCTCATTGTGGTTTTGATTTGCATTCCTTGATGACTAGTGACATTTGCCATCTTTTTATGTTGGCAAATTTGGAGAAATGTGCTTTCAAATCTTTTTTTTGATTTTTTAATGAGATTTTTGTCTTTTTTGTTGTTGAGTTGTAGGAGCTTTTGTATATTCTAGGTATTAAATCTTTGTCAGATATAAACTATCTACATATTTTCTCTCACTCTGGAGGTATTTTTAACTTTCTTGATAATGGCCTTTAATACATTAAAGTTTTTAGTTTTAATGAAATCTAATATATCTTTTTTTTTTTTTTTTTCATTTTCTTACTCATGGTTTTGGTGTTGTAACTCATACTGGAAACATGGACTTCCAACTTCAATATTGCCAATGAGGCAAGGGTAGGGTGGGGCATGCATAAGTAAAAAAAAAAAAAAAAAGTTTCCTACCATATATTAGTTGCCATTTTCTTGAGTCGTCGTTCACTTGGTTATTATAAACCTTTGCCAGTTTCCCAGAGTTCTAGCAGTAGGTTCTGATACTGGCTGTTTGTTTTTGATATTTCTGTGGTGGATGGGAGATGAAATCTGGTCACTTCAGATCTAAGATGTTGATGTCACTTTCATCATTTATTTTTAACAAATAATTCAATCTTTCCAGACAGACATAACTAAACATGTTTTTGAATGTCTAGTTTATCCAAAACATAATAAGCAATGAAACAGGAATGAAAAAGGACATACTAAAAGATAATTTGTACATAGTTTTTACACTAAAGATTTTCCAAACTAATAGCCAAAATATGAAATGAGTACAGCAGAAATAATTTATTTCAATATAAATATAATTCTGAGTGTGAATTATATTTCAGTGTCTCAAGTATTTGGAGAGTACTAAAGATGCAAAGATTTCTTCCTGGTCAAGAATATGTGAAACCTTCATGTTGAAGAGATCAATTGAATGAATTAGATCTTTACTTCCTCTAGTAAAATAGAGGAAAGAGGCATTAAACAGAAGGGATTTCTTGAATAGAAAGAAGAAAACAGGAAGATATTGAACTATGTTGGATTTAATTTAAATTTCTCTCAACTTTATAAACATCTATATCTTAAATAACATAGTAAAACTCAAGTACCTCTCAAACAAAAGTGCAATATTTAGTAAAACTACTAAAAACTATCTTTATAGTACACTTATTAAATGCAGGGCATTATTGTTATCCTTTTACATATAATTTGCATATAATTATCTCTTTTAATGCACAAAAAAATGAATGCATTAAGAATGATTATTGTTTTAAATTTAACAGAACAATGAAACTGATGTCTACAGAGGTCAAAAGTTTGCCCATAAGTATACACCTGAAAGAGGTACATTGTTGTTGTTATTATGTGCCATGGAGTCAGACCCAACTCATAGTGACCCTTCCTTGGGTTTCTAAGGCAGTATCACTAAGGAAGTAGATTGCCCAATCTTCTTCCTAAGGAGTGGTTGGTGGGTTTGAACCACCAGCCTTCTGGTTATCAGTCAAGTGCCTTAGGCACTACACTACCAGAGCTCCCAGAAAAAGGTACAGTAAACATTTAAATCCAGACAGTTAATTCCAGTACCTGTGTCACAAACTACTTCCTTTGTTGTTTCTCAAAAAAGCAAGAGCTCAAGTGTGAGGAACAAGAGAAAGACAAACATAAAGTGGACTTGATCATAGTAAAAGATATGAGAAAATAACCAGAGGTGAGAATAATTGTTAAATCAAGAAAGGAACAATATTTATTCATCTCTGACTGTGCCCTGTACAATATACTCCATATCTAGGGTATTTATTTTCATATTTAAAAAATGTCTTGCCAAATGGTTATTATAACTCTTCATTACAGAAAATAAAATTGATACTAATAAAGATAAAGCAACTTGCTCAAGGTTTATATAAAAATTGTATGCCACAATCGAGAATTAAACACAGGCCTATCTTAATTTCACAGTTTATACCTATTGTTTATTCTTTTTCATTTTCTAATGATACCACCCTACAATATTTTTTGACATGATTACATCAAAATCATAATGATAAGAAAAGACAATATAGCTGCTAAAATACAGGTTTACTATTATTCTTTTAGTGGCTCAAGTAGTTGTTACAAATATTTATGTTATTCCATAATAATCCTGGATTTTGAATTCTTATATGCAATTATGGTTTTCATTCCTGAAATATTGCATGGCTTCTGTGCCTAAAATCACAGCCCAACATTTTTTATTAATATATCATGGATTCAACTTGAGACAGCCTGGCTCTTGAGGTCAAATAGGGAGATGCCTCAATCCCATCGTAAGTGCTCCATTAGGTGTGTGATAGCTAAATTCTCAAAGACTGAGTATTGGTATGTGTAGCTACAATGAAACCAATTCTTTCTTCCAGCAAGCCTCTGTTCAAAGATAAAATAGATAATATAAACCATTCTGTGCTGTCACTTTTGTCATTTAACACATTTAACATTAATTCACTTTATGAATGTAAGCTTCTTAGAATATTTTATTGTGTTTACTGCAATTTTCTAATCTACTATGGAGCTCAGCAAATGCCAAATTGGCTAAACAACATTTTTTGAAAGACAGTTGAATTGGTATATTTTTCTTTTGCATGACACTTGGATATTACTATCTTTCAAATATATTAAATAAAAGAAACAGTTACAAAACAGTATGTCAACATCTTCTCAAAAATTATGTGGAACAATTGATATCTGGGCTGGCTTGGCTGAAGTTTAGGAACCATAATAAGAAATAATGAAAGAAGCAGCTGTGATATCTTTGAAATGTAATGTTTGCAACATCTAGAAAGATTGTAATATACTGATTTAGTTTGAGCTACAAATTATTGAAAGTTAATTATGCTTTAGAATTCACATTATCACATTAGAAGTCCACATTGGGAGATTTAGAATTAAGACATCTTATATTACTGTTGTTGTTGTTGTGTGCCATTGAGTCAGACCTGACTCATAGCGACCCCTCCTTGTGTTACCGAGGCAATATCACTAAGGAAGTAGATTGACCAACCTTCCTTCTGAGGAGTGGCTGGTGGGTTTGAACTGCCAGCCTTCTGGTTAGCAGTCAAATGCCTTAGGCACTATGCAAACTACTGAGAAATTGTCATGACCTAATACTAAGACTAAAATTGATAGTTAAAAAATAGTCATGTTTCAGGATTTCATAAACAAGATATCTAATGCAAAAACTATGCCTGTCTTTTCGTGGAAGTGTTCACTATTGGAATATTCTCCAAAATTCTCTGCTATTTTTCCTATTATTCTTACATTGAAATGAAGGCTGAATTCTGAATTACAGCATTCGTAACAGTTGAGTTTAAATCACCATAAACTAGAAATCCAAAGGTTTCTCTTCCAAAGAAGAACACTATAAACAGAAAAGCGTTACAATAAAGTCTGACTTTGGTATGGCTTTTATTAGCTTTTTTGGAAACTGACCTCCACTTTTATATTTTGATATCATGGACATTGAATTCCTCTCTGTTACTCTGCCGAGTTATGACGGTTTAACGCACCTTTTGACAATGTTATGGTAGTAAGAAGAATATTATTTAGAGGACTGAATAAAATCATTAAAGTATAACCTAGTCTCTTGGATGACAGGTAACAGATATCTGGTCCTGGTTATTTTTGAAAAACACTGAAAGAAAATAGATAACATAAATAGAAAAAATGGAGGACTTAGAAACAGATTATTTTAATTAGCAAAATATATTTAATATTATTTTTAGCTTACTCTCAGCCCAAAGTTGGACTTAAAAAAGAAACATTATCTAGTGAAATATCATTGGGAATATTTCTAAATAGTAGAGTTGGAAGCATTAAATATAAATATGAATTAATACACACTGGTACAAGCTAGAAGCTATGGTGGTATAGTGCCTAAGGCATTTGACTGCTAACCAGAAGGCCGGTGGTTCAAACCCACCAGCTATTCCTCAGAAGGAAGGTTGGGCAATCTACTTCCATAGTGATACCATATTGGAAAGCCAAGGGTGGGTCATTATGAGTTGGATCCAAAGCAGTGAGTTTTACTCCACTCCACAGTTTGGTAAAAGCTAGAGAGAGGTTAAAATGGGTGCTGAAAATGTAAGTCACTTAAGAGAAGGTGGTCTTTTAACTAAATCTTGAGGAAGTTCATGGACTTGCACTGGAAGAATACATGGAGGTTTTTCAAGTACCACACACTATATTGCCATATTATAAACTGGAAATATTAGGATCAGGTTGCTTGGTTTGGCAGATGTGTAAGAATCAGTGTGAGCTTAGAAGACAAATGGAGTTTCATTATGAAGCTCTCAATTGAATTCAACACTTGGAGTTATAAAAAATAAACAGACTCTTGAAGAATAGCTTTGGCATCATGAACATTAATATTTTTAAGTGCTTGAAAATTGATCTAGTTGTGTCTATTAATTTTTATATTTAATAATAAAGTGGTTCTTGCCAGACCACCATGAATACTTAGAAAGATCCTTCTCCCTCAGTCAAACTCACATGGTTCATTTAAACATAAAATAAAAGCTCTTGCAGGATTGACAGTACTGTTTTATGGCAACATTTTGAAAGTTAATATATAGCTAACTTTGCTGTGGTCTATTGGCATGCAGATTAATCAGTTTCCAATTTCTTAGCCTTATATACACAAAGTAATAGGCTGTCCAAAATAGGTTCTGATTATCCATAACTGCTAGAAAAATGCATCTTTGATTATAGGAGATATTTATCTCATTAGCAACAGAATATATTACTCATAGGGAACAAAAATAGTTACTGTTCTACTTTTTTATACTATTTATTTTCTCTAAATCTGAGAAAAAGAGCTATTTTACTAAAAGTGAACTATATTATTTATTAAGGAAAAAAAAACATTTTATTTTAGCTTTTTAAAATTTTCCTTGAAGAGTCTCAATAGAATATAATAATCCTTCTCTTTGAAATAAACAAAGCACACGTTATAATTTCCCCTTTTAAATATGATGGCACTTTCCAATTATCTTTAAAATTCAACGGCTAAATTGTGGAAATTTAATAGCTGCCTATCTGATTGCAAGTATGATCATATCTGGATAAATCAACATTTATTTTTAAACTATGCATTTCAATCAAATTTTTGAAGCAATATAAAGAAAATATGAGAAAAGCTTTTTAAATTTTCCTTCGTTTGAGGAAAGAAGTACGTTATAACAAAATTAATACATTTTTTTAAGGTTGGATTTGATGGTCTCTGCATCTTTGCTGTTTAATTTTCACTTTGGATTTGGAAATATATATTAGTGAAAGCATTCCAGACCAACTATTTTACTTTGGCATGAAATGAAGATAAACTTTGTAATTCTATTCCAATTGTGTAAACTTTTTCAACCCTTTATGTTTTAGTTGAACTTGAGGTTAATTCTCTGTGTAGACTTCTATCTCTGCTTGTTCATTGTGACTATTTCTTGTTAACTAAAGTAGATAACTTATCTTTCCTAAGCCTATTTATTTTATCTTTATTACTATACACCCAAGCTCTCAGCCTTCCTTACATTTATTTTATTACAGTTTCTAATTACTGGATTTTTCTCATGCCAGTGATGAATTGCCACTGGCCTTTTGTCTTTCAATTCTCTGCTATAATAAAAAGAAAATATATCTAACAAAAGCACATTGGAAAATGTTCAGTAAGAAGATCAAGTTATGGTTTATAAGCCCGCACCTTTATTTCTGTGGATGGAATAATATTACATAGCCTTATTTTAATTAAATAAATAGGTACAAATAGACTTCAGTGTTCATCAAATTACTTACTGTAATGATAGCAGATAATTATATAACATGCTACAAAAAAATAATGTTTTTAAAGAGATAATAATTTATATATTGATAATTTTCATTTTATTTTTAAGGCCAACTCAGAAATGTATTCTGCTTTCTAAGACCATTTAAATTCTTTCCTCTTATCAATATTCCTTAATAATAAGTAAAAAAAAAAAAATGCAGAAAAGTATGATTATTTATTTGAAAATAAGAAGTTCAGATCCTGTAGCAATACTTCTTATGAGGTAGAGAGCAAAGAAATTTGAAGATAAGCACAAGTGCTGGGAGTTGATGCCTATTCACCTGTCATTGTAAATGTTTTCAATGCTCTGTTCTGTGGGGGATACTTCTTACCATGATTCTAAAGAAGAATGTCTACCACTCACACAAGGTGCTTCTGCCAAAGTTTACATATATTTTCACTACAAGAAATATATTAAAAGAGGTATTCAAGTGATGAATATACAAGTGATAGGAAGTTTAGTAAAATACTTAGAACTTATATCTTCATATTTTTGAATAAGTAGGTGTGTATTTTATTAGTTTTCTATTTCTGCTATTACAAATCACCACAAAAATTAAACTATTAAAGCATCACAAATTTATCGTATAGTAGGTGTTTCAGTCAGAAGTCTGATAGGAATGTCACCAGGCTGAAATTTAATTTCTGTCAGTGCTTTGCTCTCATCTGGAGCAATTTCTTTGCTTATTCAATTATTTTTATTTACTTATTTATTTTTTCTGAGAAGTAAGTGCCTTGTCGTGTTGTTGTAGAACAGAGATCCTAGATTCCTTGTAGACTGTCAGCTAAAGACTGTTCAGCTTTGAGAAGTCATTTATATTCCGTGCCTTACGACTTCCTACCTCCATCTTTAAAGCCAGCAACAATGAGTCTCGTCTGTCTTATAACTTTTAATCTCTTGTGACCCCTCCTCCATTTTCACATATTTCTTCTTTTTTGCTTTCCTCTTTCAATTTTAAAGGGCCATGTGATGAATTTGGGCTCACCTGGATAGAACCTGATAATCTTCATATTTTAAAGTCTTAACTTTAATTGTGTCTACAAAGTTCCTTTTGTTTTGTAAGGTAACAAATTCACTGATTCTAGACATCCATTATATTATCTATCATTGTTGTTGTTATGTGCCTCAAGTCCGCCCCAACTCATAGCGACCCCTCCTTGGGTTTCCAAGGCAGTATCACTACGGAAGTAGGATTGCCCAACCTTCCTTCCGAGGAGTGGCTGGTGGGTTTGAACCGCCAGCCTTCTGGTTAGCAGTCAAGTGTTTTAGCCACTATGCTACCAGAGCTCCTTTACCTATCATAGTCTATGTATATACATACAACATGAAAAACATAGTCACCTCATACTAAAATCCTTAAAAGTCTTGCCACATTATAATATCAACTTAAAATTCAGAAGTTGTATTTAAATGTCATCAGTTCTAAAGTCCCAATTCTCCTCATTTTAATCCTCTATATCAATTTTGAGTGAGGCTTTGAGAATGATGTATTGTGGCCACAGTTCTTCTACATCTATTTTTTCTAAAGAAAAAAGTTATAGGCTTCAAAACTACAATGGTGTGATAGCATAGTATAACAGTTATAGACATTTCAATTAAAAGAAAAAAAGGAAAAAGAAAGACAAAGAGAAATTGAAAAGAAAAAAGAGATTACTTGTCCTAAGCAATTTTGAAATCCAGTCAGTAATGCTACATAAGTTTCCAAGGTCTGGAACTAATTTTCTATAGTTCTTGTTTCCAGATTTAGGGAATTGAGCGCTTTTCTCTGAGTCACCCTTCCTTTTGCATGAAAGGTAGCAGGCATTCTCGATGGAATGTTTGTATCAGCTTGTTTGCAGCTAGTAGAACTTTTAGCAGATCCAAAGCATTTTTTAAATTCTATATCTTCTTTGTTGTCTCTTTGTGTTCAATATAGCAAAGTTTCAGCTACTATAAAACTGTCAAGAACTGTGTGCATCTCCTGTGTATGTCATGGAAATACATTCCATTAAACCAGAGATTTTTCCTAGATAAACTACCCTCTATTTTTTTTTTTTTTTTTTTACTTTTGTTATGATGACAATGCCTCCAGGCTTCCTCAAGGCCTCCTGATGAGATTAAGAAAATATCTGCGTAACATCCTTAATATCTTCGATGAGCCTTGTGTGTGGCTAAATATTGTGTCTCCTTGATGCTTATGCTAATAGCTAAAGGTTTTATACCTACACCCTTGTCTTTTTCTCTAGTACATGCTTTCTTGACAGTGAATTTATTAATTTTGCTATCTTTTGGCACCTAGGTAAGCTGAGAATTTCCAAAACCATTAGGTCCTGGCCCCCTTCTGGTTAAAAGTTATATTTCAATTCATCTCTTCCTTCTATTTGATTATATTCTGCAAGAAGAAATGAGATTATGCCTTCCATACTTTAAATGGAAATCTCTGATTTTATAATTTGCAAGTTCTGTTTTCTACATAATTGTTAAGCTTTTTACAACTATAGCAGAAATTCCTGTTCTCCAATTTCTAATAACATGGTTCTTATACCAATGCAAGCCTTCAATGTAATCATCCAAGAGAAGATTTCTATAAGCAGTCTGAGAGATTTCTCTCAGCATCCTTCAATTCTAGATTTCTAATAAGAGTTTGTTCAAGGCAATATAGGTTTTCATTGTACCATGCTCTGAAAAATTCTACCAGCCTCTCTTGTCTACACAATTACAAACCCACTGCCAGTTACCTGTAAGCATTTGTTCCAGCAGCATCCCAGCATTTGGTACTAAAATCTTTATTGTTGTTATTGTTAGGTGCCTAGAGTCTATTTTGACTCATACCAATTCCATGTACAACAGAACAAAACACTGGCTGGTCCTCCACCATCCTCACAATCTTTGCTATGCTTGAGTCCATCATTGCAGCCACTGTGTCCATCCATCTTACTGATGGTCTTCTCGTTTTTCACTGACCCTCTACTTTACAAAGCATGATATCTTCTCTTGGAACTTGTCTTTTCTGACAACATGATCAAAGAATGTGAGACAAAGTCTAGCATTGTCTCGTCTAAGGAACATTCTGAAATTACTTCCCCTAAGGCAGATTTGTTCTTTCTTCTAGCGGTCCATGGTATTTTTAGTACTATTCACCAACATCACAATTGAAGTGTATCAACTCTTCTTCAGTCTTCCTTACTCATTTTCTAGCTTTCACATGCATATAAGACATTTGAAAATACATTGGCTTGTGTCAGGTGCATTTTAGTCTTTAAAGTGACATCTTTGTTCCTTAACACTTTAAAGAGGTCTTTACATTGTCTGATTTCTTGACTGCCACTTTCACGGGTGTTGGTTGATCCAAGTTAAATGAAATCCCTAACAACTTCAATATTTTCTGCATTTATTGTGATGTTGCTTCTTTGTCCAGTTGTGAGGACTCTTCTTTATGTTGAGGTAAAATCCGTACAGAAGAGTGTAGTATTTGATCTTCATCAATAATTGCTTCAAATCTCTGTCACTTTCAGCAAGCAAGGTTGTGTCATCTGCATATCCCAAGTTGTTAATGAGTCTTCCTCAATACTAAACCTGTATTCTTCTTCAATTTGTACAGCCTTGTGGATCATTTTCTCAGCATACAGATTAAATACATATGGTGAAAGGATACAAACTTGATAGACACCTTTCCTGATTTTAAACCATACAATAACTCCCTGATCTGTTTGAATGACTGCCTCTTAGTCTTTGTACAGGTTCCTCATGAGCACAATTAAGTGTTCTGGAATTTCCATTCTTGTCAACGTTATCCATAATTTCTTATGATTCACAGAGTCAAATGCCTTTGCATAGTCTATAAAACACAAGGAATAACAAGAACAGATATATGCACGCTGATGTTCATCGCAGCACTATTTACAATAGCCAAAACTTGGAAACAACCTAGATGTCCAACAACTGAGGAATGGATAA